>NC_140820.1:4890000-4900000 GCF_050613455.1 Vespa mandarinia
GAAGAAATCCACTCAATTAATCTCCAAGATAGTAAATACTTATTTTTCTTGTTTTGTTTTTCTTTTTTTTTTTTCTTTTTTTTTGTTTTTTTTCTAATCACTAAGATAGCCGGATTAGAATGTAACGTGGTAATTTTAATTAGATATCATTTTTTGAGGGAAAAACTTTTTAAATACGTTTAAGATATACGATTTATCGAAAATATCTTGATTTGTCCTTTTTTTTTCTTTTTTGAAACTAACTAAAAAAATAGTTATACTGACTAATCTCTAAAGATAGTAAATATTACTTTTTTTTTCTAATTTCTGATATACTTGGATTAGAATGAGATGTAGTAATTCCAATTAGGTATCATTTTTTAGGGTATTAACTTTTTGATTACATTGAATATATTCGATTTATCGAAAGTTTTCTGATATGTAAAGTATGTTTTTTTTTTTGTAGCTAATTACAAAAATAGCCTTGCTACTAATCTCTAAGTTAGAAAATAGTCATTTTTTTTAATTACCGAGATAAATTAGGTTATTACCGAGGATTAGAGTGATATGTGGCGTGTTTAATTGTATACAATTTTTTTAGGATTAACTATTTATATATAGTTTTGAATTCATTAATAATAAAATACTCAAGAATTTTTTTTATATATTATTTTTAAAATATATTATTTAGAGAATCTTTTTCTATGCACAAAAGATATCTTTTGTTTCTCCTTTGTCCACTTACTTTTTTTCATTTAATTTAGAAAATAATTGTCCGTGTAATTTCTAAATTTATTGAGTAATAATTCAAACAATTTTTTTTTCTTTTTATTTTTTTATTTTATTTGGAATATATCAAAATTTGTCTAAAAATCAAAACGTTCTTGCTTTATATCTAATCGATAATAAAAAAAAAATCGTTTAAAAATTTCTAACCTAACGAATACTCATATAACTTTTTAATTATCGAGATATATCAAGGTAAACGATAATAAAAATAATATCGACGATATTATAATTTTATCATATCGAATTGATTATCAAATTATTCAAATATATTCTTCCTATAGAAAATTGATTATAAAATATTATTTAATATATTATAAAATATTGTCGAAAAAATAATTTTTATAGAAACTTAAAATGTAGCATGTCGACCGACGTAGAAGTGTTATCTTTTTCATATCCCTCATTATCTAAATAATATACGATCCAAAATGAATTTCATTTTTATGAGTTTTTGTTAAATTTCCGATTCTATCGTAAAATATATTGCAACGATATGTTTTCATCCCTACATATATACATACATATATAGATACATATATATATATATATATACACACACACACACACACACACATATGCATACATATATATATATATATATATATAAATATATATATACATACGAGCAGACTTTGGAAATAAACACGCGAATTCTCGAACGAGAGAACTGGCCACCATTCGGATTCCATCCCACAGCCATTAGCAAACGGCAGGAACGTAATAACAATTCCTCGAAAATATCATGTTTACGAAAAAAGGTTGATTGGGATCACAAAATATCCACGAGAACTTGTCTTCAAGCCTATATTTTTCTCTCTTTCTCACATTTATTGAGAATTTACCAAAATTTCTCATCTCTCTTTCTCTCTCGCTCTCTCTCTCTCTCACTCGCTCTCTCTCTTCCTCCTCCGTTTCCTTCTCTGACACCATCACCAACACCACCAGCATCACCATCATCACAACCACAACCTCCTCCGCCATCTCCCTCATTACTATATCCATTTGGGATTTTTATGAATATCACGGGGACTCTCTTTGATCGTAGCCGTTTTATATAAATCCGTTCTTCATAATTTCGTTTATGACGCGGCAACCATCAAATTATCTTGCGCGAAACGGCACCTTTCTTCTTATCTTTCTCCTTCTCTCTCTTTCTCTTTCTTTCTCTCTCTCTCTCTCTCACTCTCTCTCTCTCTCTCTCTCTCTCTCTCTCTCTCTCTCTCTCTCTCTCTTTCTCTTCCTTCTATTTTTATTTTACTTTGTTTTTACTTCTCTCGGAATCAAATTTTTTTTTTTCTTTTCAACGATTGGTGTGAGTTTTGACACCTTCTTGGCAAGCCAAAAGCAAAATAAAAAAAAATTGTCATTTGTTTCTATTCTTTTTTTTTTTTTTTTTTTTTTTAAATATCCAATTTTAGAAGCACAAAAAAATTGTATTCACTCGTGGATAAGATAGAGACTTGAAGATTTGACATTTTGTCAAGTCTTTTCTGATTCCTTTCTTTTTCTTTTTTTTTCTTTTTTTTTTTTTTTCTTTTTTTTCTTCTTTTATTTCACAAATTTTTATCGACAATATGATCATAAAATGTACAATCAATTTATTAGAATTTAATTAAGTATTATGTATTTTACGGAGCATAATATAGTATTATACATACACACACACACATTTATATATATTATATATTATTATTAATATATAATATTAATTATATTATTTTTGAATTAATATAATTTTATATATTAATAATAGATATTATGTTTTCTTGTATATTACATAAATTATAAAAAAAAAAATGCGTATCTATATATATATAAGAAATTTTTTATAAATTAAATAATATTTTTATTTGAAATTTTACTATACTGTATTTTATTTTGAGTAAATGGATATATAAAAAGAAGCAGTTCATAAAATTGTATAGAATAATAATCGTAAATGCCATTGGTCCGTTCCGGCTAATCAAGGAAATAATATATAGAGTTGTCAATAAGAATAATAAAAAGTGGAAAGAGAGACTATACCAAACGAAGAAAGTCATCGATATATACATAAATAATTTAGTTTTAAAGCTAACATGAAAATGAATCACACACACACATGCAAAACGTCCTTATCGATATTATCGAATTCATTGGATTTCTTTTTTCTTTTTTTCTTTTTCTCCTATTCTTCTTTTTTTTTTCTTTCTTTCTTTTTATTCTTTCATTTCGAAAGGTGCATTCCATGAATATTACGAATAGGATCGATTAAATAATTTCAGTATAAATTATTCTATTTTTTTATATTTATAACAACTTACCGAATAAATTATAAATTAAATTTTAATATAATCATCAAATTGAAACAATTTGATATTAAATTAAATATCGTAATCTTATAAATGTGAAAATATATATGAAATATTTATTAATGTGAGTATATATAAAAAGAAATAGAGAAAAAAAGAACGCAATTTAAATTTAAATTTTCGTTTGTTAGAAATTTTTGAAATTTTTGAAATCATTTTTAATTTAAATAACGTATTAAAATAAATTTTATTAATTAAGAAAATAATCCTATTAAGTTTTTCTATTCCTATTTTCGTATTCTTATCGACAACTCTATATATTATTTTCTTGATCAGCCGGAACGGTTCAATGTACGTCGACATTAAACACATGTACAAATTATAATATCGATTTAATCAAAACTATTGGCTAACGATGAACTACGGTGAATTTTTTTAAATATATGGATAATAAAACTTTCAAAAGTAGTAACATAATGTATAAAAGTATATGATAAATGCATTTGAGATGAATGAAAGAAGAATACGTGACTTTTTAAAGATTTCAATTTTTCAAGAAGTAAAAGTATATATAACTGTAAAAATGATTTCATCAAAAGATAATAAAATTTTTTTTATTAACAAAATTACAAAATAAATATCTAACGTTTATTTAATTAAAAAGAAAAGAATCCAAACACACACAAACAGATATACGGATGATCATAGACAAATACAAAGTATAATTTGTTCATTGTTAAAGAAAGATTTCAAATGATAATAGAAATTTTTTTTCCTTGTCTTTGATACTTCTTCATTTCACTTACCACAAGAAATTTTCTCGTTAACTCAAACAACGTGGTTTTCCAACTATCAAGCTTACAATTCTCCTATTATGATGTAATGTTGATTATCGTATTAATAATAGGTATTTTATTAAAATGTAGCTAGCAATCACAGTTATTTCGAATTCATTCTAATAATATACAGATAAATCAACAATCTTTTAGTCATATATAGTCAAGAATATTCGTATACTTTTGTGGTTCTACGGACTATTATAAGTTTGTATTGCTTTACCGTTCCATCCTTTTAACTCATAAATTATATATATATATATATATATATATTAAATATAAATATACTGATAGTTTTTTGCAAGTATATATACACTAATTTAATGAATTTTAATTTATTGAATTTTTCAAAGATCGAAACATATATTATTATACCATAATTTTTTAATTTACATATTGTCATTCGATTATTAATTACTAGTAATGTGGTAAATATGATAATAATAATAATAATAATAATAATTTCTCTTTCATTATAGTAAATATTTAAAATAATAACAAATAATATGATAATAAAATTAATAATAAATAATATTTTCTAAAAGATTTAAAAATTAAAATAAAAATTTTTCACTTTTGAAAAAGAATCAACAAATAATAAATATAAATCGTATTTTAAAAAATGTCAAGAAACTTGACAAGAATGCATTCCTGTAATGTTCACGTGCTGTTGCGTTGAAAATCATGCGAGGCATTCTCTAAACAGCCGTGTAATAATCATAACGAATTGACAAAATTTATTTTGTTTCTTTGTTTTTTTGTTGTTATTTATAAATAACTAAAATGAATAAAAACGAACTATTTTATATTTCTATAGCAAATAATAAATTTTTATGATAAATAATACAAGGAGTAAAATATATATATATATATATATATATATATATATATACATATATATATATATATATAAATTGTAGTAATAATAAATAATATTATAATAAACATGATAGTAACAATAATAATAAATTACCTATACTCTCTCTAAATATAGTAAATATAATAATAATAATAATAATAATAAAAAAAATAAATAATATTTTCTAAAAAAATTTTTTTAAATAAAATAAAAATTTTTCATTCTAATAACAAAACACTTAGGATTATAACGTTAAACAGATATTTCTATTTTAAAAGCATCCAACCATAAACAAAAAGTTTTTTATTTATTTATATATATATATATATATATATATATATATATATATATATAAACGTATGTACATATATATATAGACACCGTTTTCATAGTTCGTTTTTGTCTTGTGAACGGATTCACCGATGTATTACGATAATGTGGCTCGTGCTAGCGCTTGACGCCATCGTCCGATTGATGAGAGGCAGTTATGAGATTCCTTTCTTGCTTGTTCTTCCTCTTCCTTATCTTTACTTTTTTGCATTAGTATGGAATTTAATCGTGTTTCCATCAAACGTCTAATGTATCTTAACTCAACAATAAGACGTCGAATCAATTGTATTCATTGCTTAATTATTTTCTTCGGTAAATTGATTACTAAAAAAAAGCAAAAAAAAAAAAAAAAAAAAACAAAAAAAATAAAATTATATAAATTGGAATAATTTAATTACCATACGTAACATAATAATACATATTTATGTATACATTGATATACTCTATTCTTTTTATTTTCTTTTATTATTTTATTATTATTATTATCATGTTTTTTTTTTTCTTTTAATATTAATTAACAAATACATTTCTTATATACGTATATTACTTATGTTCTATTTTTAATTACATAATTACATAAGAATCAAACGATCAATTATTATTAAATAATTAATTAAATGAATATTTTACGATTAAATCAACAATCTCTCATTTGTCATTGATCATATACACTTTAATGCAATAAAAAATATTTATTCGAATATTTCAGTTTTATTTAAAAAGGAAAAAAGAAAATAAACAAATTATAAAAATTAATATATATAAATACACATATTATACGTATAAAAAAAGTTTGTCTTGCAATATGTCCAATGAATTAAAAATGAAAATAATTTGACGACGAGTAGAAGATGCGAGAGAGAGAGAGAGAGAGAGAGAGAGAAAGGAGGAGGAAGAGGGGAGAAGGGGAATATATAAAGAAAATATCAAATTCAATTTTGTTATAAAATTTCTACGTAAAGAATATAAGATAGATATTTATACGTTAAAACGTATATTCTGTTAATGAAGAGAAAAAGTCATTGGACATTTAGTTTTGAGTTTTACTTAGAAATGACATAAAATGGTGTCGCTGAGAAAATTATTAGCGAAAGGTGTCTTCGTTAGAAGTTCGCACTGTAAACTACGCGAGTAAAACTCGAGACCGTTCTAGCCGTTCGACTCTTCGACAATAAGAAGGAACTCGAATTACCTTCTGTTGCTTGAGAAACCGCAAGCTTGTCTCATGTAACGACGAAGACGACGAGGATAATTGAAGGGAATTTATTAAACTGACAACGTGACTCGTGCCGTCTTCTTTGAATTTCTTTAGAGGGGAAGAAAAAAAGTAAAATAAAATAAAATTATAAAAAAAAAAAAAAAAGTATATAGAAAAAAGAAAGAAAACGGTTCCGGTTGTTAGCCAGACGAAAAAGAACAAAAAAAAAAAAAAGAAAAACAAAAGGAAAAGAAAAGGAAACGTAATTTCATTCAGTTTTTCTTATAATATACAACATTTGTTTTTATAATTAATTATTATGACATTTATGACCATTTTATCGTTCTATACATGACATACATATACATGTACATATATAGACATGTGTATATTGATTGATATTTCGTTTAAATAATAATATAATAAATTTAAATAAAGATATATGATTATGTTAGAAATTATTTAATAAATATTTGAATTATTAAGAAATATTTGAAATATACAAACAAAACATAAATAGTACTTTTGCACGATAATTCTTAATTATCATATGTCGATTGTATTATTTTCTATTTACTTATTAATTTAATATATCCATCATAACTTTTTTTTTTTTATAAATAATTGATAAAGAAAAAATAACGTTCGATTATATATAATATATTAATTATATAGTAAGAATATTATATTCTTATTTTATTCTATTGAATAACTATATGTAATTTAAATAAATCAAATAAATGTTTCATTTTTTTTTTTTTTTTCTTAAATTTTGTTTAACTATAAATTCGAACAACAAAGGGATATATGTGTAGTATAGTATATAAAGTTGAAACTTTTTTTTCAAGGACGATGAACGGCGAGTCGGACGCTTAGGCACGACTTAAAAGATAATACCACCGCTTAGGGCATCCGATTTATTCGTAATCCTCTTGACGACGAGAGAACATGTTTTTAGGTACGCTCAGATACGCTCAACTGCACTTAAATGTACTTAGAACTGCACTTAGCTATTTTCAACTATAATTCTTCTATGCATTTTCCTATTTGAAATTGGTCATCTTCTTTTCTTCCGTTATTAACTATTTATCGATAGAGAGTATTGAACATAAACGTTAGATTTCAACTTCGCTAGATTTCATGAACGAATACATTTATTTAAGACATTTATATTATTTATTAGAAAAATTTAATTGATTAGAAACAGGTGAATCACAAATTATTGTAATAATTTTTTAATTAAGAAATTAAAAATTATTTTATACGAATTTATGAATTTATTATTGATTGCTTTCATGAAATAAATGTAAGTGATTAGAAACGAATGAATAATAAAATGATTTTATGATATTTAATTAAATATTATAATGTTATAGAAGAAATTGATTGTTTAGAAGTTCAATAAAAATATTCAAAGTTTATTTGTTTAAAACTATATAAACAAATAAATAAAATATATAAATAAATAAATAAATAAATAAATAAATAAATAAAAATATATAAACAAGATAAACGTTTTAGTTGGAAAATATTTGATCCGATTAGTATTAGAATAGTATTAATTCTTTTTTTTTTTTAAGTAAAAGTAAATAATATATATTTTGGTACTAATCATTATAATAATATTTGATTAATAAGTTTCATTCTATTTCCCATGAAAGAATATCAATTTCTCTTCTTCTTTGATAGATAAAAAAAATTTACATTCAAAACTTCTTAATGAAATTGATATTATAAAAATTGAAAATAAAAAGAGAATAATACATTTGTACATTACCATTTGTTTATATCTATAGTATTAATTAACAATTAATTTTCATCTAAACAAAAGATTTTGAATTTTTCATAGCTCTACAAGGTTAAAAATTAATATTCGATAAATTATAAATTCGAGTTTCGTTTTTTTTATTCTTTTTTTTCCATTTCTTTTTTATGGAGATTAGAAACGAAACTAATGAATTAGATGCATAGTTTGATTTACTTAAAGAGATTTCAAAAGATCCGTTCTCTCTCTCTCTCTCTCTCTCTCTCTCTCTCTTTCTTTCTTTCTCTTTCTCTCTCTCTCTCTCTCTCTCTCTCTCTCTCTCCTTCTCTCTTAAAGTCTATAAGCATTGAACATCTGTCTCCAGGATTTATTTCGATGAATGATTCGTATATTTTCGATTATTCTTTGTGACAAATTTATATACATATATATATATGTATGTATAAATATATATATATGTATGTATAAATATATATATATATAGATATCTATCTACACAAATAATATGGACAGAACGAAAATTGAGCGCGAAAGATGAATGAACTCGGGAAGAGAACCGATTTCGTTCAAAGCATAGCCTTCTCATGTCTTTCTGCTTTCTAATTACTACCTGACACTTTTTTACTGGTCAATGTAGACACACACATTAGCGTGTATATATATATGTATATATATAATCTGTCTATATACATATATATATATATATATATATAATCTGTCTATATACATATATATATATATATACATATATATATTATCTATCTAATATATGATAATATAATAACATAGAATATAAAAAAGATTATAGTATATTATAAATAATAATATAATAATAATATAATAGTCTAATATATATAAATGTGTATAATGTAATATATATACATATAATATTTATATAATATATATATATATATATATGTAAATAAATACAATAACGATGAATATATTTATATATATATAAATACATAATATAATATAATAATATAAATACATAATATAATATATATATATATATATATTAATGTTATGTATATAGGATATAATAAATAAAGAATTCTCAGTTTAAAAATAAACGATAAAAAGTGATAAAAATCAAGGAAGGGAGAGAAATACTCGGTACTAATTTTTTCTCAGTGTATAGGTGGCATACAAACAGAGACCATCCGTTTATTGACCAAACCGTTCGTTCTTCGAGCTATATACATACAAGACGTCTTTCTCGAGCATACTTCAACGTCGATCTTAACCCGAGTCTCTCTCCTTTCGTTTGCCTACACATATTGTTTATAAAATTGAAGAGAGAAAGGAAACTTTTTACTTTCCTCAGTGGTTATTGAAATTTTCCTTAGACAATGAAAGTAGGTGAAATTATGATGAAATTCAAACGGTACTATGATTATTCAACTTCTCTTATATATTTTGTTTTGTTTGTTTCTTTTTTTTTTCCTTTTTACTCTCTTTTTCTTTTTATTTTCTTTCCCTTTTTTTTATGTTTTTTTTTCTTTTTTTTACTTTTTTCTTAGTTCACTATTATCATCGTATACTTAACGGTTATACTTAATCGAGTACAAGAAGGTACGTTGGTCGAAAAGATCGTGATGCAAACAAAAAAAAAAACAAAAAAAAGAAAAGAACTTGAAAAAAATCGATTTTTGTTCATTAACTTATCGTGAAAATCACAGAGAAATGATGCAAGTTCAGAACCGATGAGATTCCATGTCATCGGATGAAAGTTTAATCAAGCAAATTATCGTTAGCATCCCGATAATGATGACTATCAAATAGCGGCTATTAATCAAACGATTTCGAAAACGTATCGTGTAATTTGTAAGTTAAAACAGTGAGTATTAAAACTTTTTTAAACGAATTCTCATACACTTATTTATATAAATTTTATTTAAAAAGGATTCTCTCTTTTTTCTAATTTTTTTTTTTCTTTTTTTAAACAGTTAC
>NC_140820.1:4907500-4962500 GCF_050613455.1 Vespa mandarinia
CAACGATATCCACGGTGAGTTAGAATCGTCACGTATCAAAAAAAAAAAAAAAAAAAAAAAATAAAAGAAAAAAGAAATGAAAGAAACATAATTGCATATCCTAAGATGCAATTTAAATGCATCGTTGCATTTTCCACAAAAACTATAATTATATCATTTATACAATTTTGTCCTAATTACGTGACTCGCACAATCAAAACATCTACAAATTTGTGTCAACGTTCGTGAGTTAGAATTTTTACGTATCTCCAAAAAAAAAAAAAAAGAAAAAGAAAACAAAATGAATAAATAAATAGATAAATAAAAAAGATATAAACTTATATTATATAATTAAAATGCAATTTAAATTCATCGTTGCTTTTTCTTTTTATATTAAATTTTATCATACCACTTTTTATTTTTCTCGTAATTTTTAAATATACCAAAAATATGACTTGTCCTAATTATATGATTTATAAATTTCGACAATAAAGAATAAACATAATCACATATCATAAAATATAAAGCTAAGGCATCGTGGCATCCTTAAGAAGAAAATACATTATGTAAAATAAATTAATTTTATTATAACATTTATATGTTAAATATCTTTAATAATCTTTAATAATAATCTTTAATAAACGCATAAAATGATAAAATATGGAAATAATATATCCGTAAGATTGTATTCGATAATATAATCGTTCGATCTTGCAAATTTCAAGATTACTTCATTTATATTGATCGATGATGATCATTTTACAGTAATCAAAATATATACATATACATATATATATACACATGTATATACATGTATATATATATATATATATATATATATCTGTATTTAACTGACGCCTTTCGAGAAAGATATATTTGTTCACTAATAAATGATTTATTATATGAAACGTCATGCCAAAAGTCGTACACATGTGTTTATTATCATGTTTATATGAGTACACGCGAGAGTTGAATTCAAAGACTTTTTCTCGCACGATCTCTTTTTCGAGTATCGTACGACACAGTGTATCGATAATGATGCCTCCTCGTTCGACGAAATAGCCCACAAAAAATTAAGTTCATCGACGTCCACGATCGGTACGTAAAACGTTCGTGTTCTCTCGTGACGACTCTTCGAAAATAACAAACAAATGAAAAAGAAAAAAAAAAAAAAAAAGGAGAAAGAAGTAAAAAGAAAAGAGAAAAAAAATTATACCAAAATTAATGGTAGGTCCTGTCAGAATAATTTCAGTAAATCATTGTCGACATCGATTCAAAATCTTCATATTGTATATGTATTGCATTTGTTCTTTTTCCTTTTTTTCTTTTTTTCTTTTTTCTTTTTTATAACATATAATAATTCATATTATATAGAAAAATATGATTCAATAATTCTTTTATAATTAATAATAATTCATAATTAATATTATATTTAATAATTATTATTTATTTCGTTTATTTAATTTTATATACAATATACAAAGATAGATTAGGGTCAAATACTCAAATACTGAGTATTTTATGTATTTTCATCATTAAATATTAAAATCATAGTGTATATATATATATATTTTACGGTAATAAAAAAAAATATATATATATATATATCATGATTCAATAATTTTTCATTATTGATAATACTTCATAATTAATATTAATAATTGATATTTATTAAGCATAAGAAAGGACATATAGGATTCATTTTTTATTTCATGCAATTTTAAAACTTGTTAGTACCACATCCTGTATATATAGAGAGAATATTCGAAACATAATAATTTTATAAAATTATACGGTAAGAAAACGAGAGAGAAAGAGAGAGAGGAAGAGAGAGAGAGAGAGAGAGAGAAACAGAGAAAGAGAAACAGAGAAGAAGAGTCAGAATGTCAGATAGAGAGAGAAAGAAAGAGAGAGAAAAAGAAGGAGTGAGAGAAAGAGAAAGAGAAAGAGAAGAAAAAGTCAGAAAGTCAGAGAGATGGAGGAGGGAAGAGGGGAGAAAAAGAGAGAGAGGAACAATTTTAACGGCGATCCGAATTACACGTACCATCGAAGAGAATCCAGTAATACCCAAGCAACCCTTTCATCGTCCTTCTGCATATAACAATCTTAAAGCATAGAGAGAGAGAAGTTCAATTTCTTTCCCTTTATTTGAAGTTTTTATTTTCTCGAATTTTGCACACTCATCAAACGTGATTGAGCTTACTTATATCAGGCGATGTTTAATTTTATATAAGATTTTTTATAAAAAAAAATTTACATTATAACAAGATATTCAGAATAATTATTAATATAAAATGTTGCACCAGGTCACGCATAAACTATATTTTTAAAGAAAATAAATTAATCATATATTAGATTTTACAATATATATTATGTCTACCTTAGATATATATAATAGATACAATTTTTAACAATAATTGAAATGAAAAGTAAACAAGACGTAAAAAATAATAAAAAACTTGTAAATAAAAAATTTCGACAAACGATGGAAGGAAAAAAGAATAAAGAGAAAGAAAATTTATTTAAACAAATAAATAAACAAATAAATAAATAAATATATATATATATAAATAGATATTTGTATAATAATGTGTTCATTAAAAATATAAAAATATACAAAAACATAAAAAATACTAATAAATTGTGTTTTTAAATAAAAATATGAAATATATATATTATTATTATTATTTAATTATAATATTATTATTTAACATATATTATATGTAATATATTTAAAATATAATATATATATTATATATATATAAATATATTATATTTAAATAATATAAATAAAAATATAAAAATATACAAACATATAAAAAATTACGAATGGATCGTATTTTTGATTAAAAATATACGTATTATATTTAAACAACGTAGAAATACATATATATATATATATATATATACTAAAAAAATTAACATTATAAATCGATTCGTTTCATTGTACAATTACATTTGACATTCAAGCCGACCTTCAAACACTTTCATATCCCATATATTCGCTTGTCATAGTGATCTCATAGAATTATTTATAGAATTATAGGATCGGACGATCGGCGGAGGAAGTTGGGAGGAGGGATTTTAAAGGAAGAGGGGAAAGAAATATCCGAACGGAGGAAGAGGATTCGTTCGTCGATCTACATGAACTCATCCCCTAACTTCTCTTGAGATTTTTCGTCCTCTTTTACGTTTCCGTATGTACCGTTTTCAATCGAGGCGCGTCATTGGAAATGATTGCTCCAACTGTTCGAACAAAACAAGCAAAATTCGCATCGTCTTGCACGAGTGTGCAACGTCGTTGCTCTTCCACGACGAGATACCTTCTGGCCATATTGCGACTCGATACGATCAAATCTTCCTTCCTATGGTGGTACACCATGACATTTGCATACAAAGGATGTATATACCCTCTGTGGCATGCGCTATGTTATTTTATTACGATAAGAGAGAAACGCGCTATGAGCGCGTTTATATTAGACATTTTCTTTTTTTCTTTTGCCTCCTTTTCTTCTTTTCTTTTCTTCTCTTTTCGTAAGTTCTTTATTTACAATATCATATGTCAAACCTCAAATAATATATTTTTTTCAAATTTGTATATCTTATCGAAGTATTTTTTGAGTAATCATATATCATGGTAGGAATACTACGTCCTTGTTTTATACTTATTACAATATAACGATTGCTACTGTATTATAATTTTTCTTTTTCTTTTTTTTTTTTTTGTTTTTTTTTTTTTTTTTTTTAAATAGACAGATTCAATGTCGTCTATGTAAATTTTTGCATATATTTTTTATTGAAATTTTTTTAAGATATTTACAAGCGGCTCATTTATTTTCTTCTTTATATATATATATATATATATATATATATATCAAAATAAATTAATATGATCAATTATTTCTTTTTTCTTTTTCTTTCTTCTTCTTTTTAAATACACACATTCGTCTTTTATGCAAATCATTAGATATATTTATCACTTGGATTTTTTTAAAGTTTCTACAGTATATAAAATCATCTTATTTCTTATTACAGTTGTATAGCTGTTATAATGTATTTTATCGACATATCTAAAAGATCAAAATTAGATATTCAAAGATGATCCCGTCATATACCTTTATTTGGACGCGTGAAAAATAGTGAAATTAATTAAAGAAGAAGAAGAATAAGAAAAAAAGAAAAAAAGGAGAAAGAAAGAAAAAAAGAAAGAAGAAAGAAACGATAAAATTAAGGATGGACCTTCTGAAGAAGAAATTATCTTTGAAGGTACGAAGGAACGAAGTAAATGAATATATCGACGATCTTGCGTGCGTCGATCGTATCGGGTCTTGCATATCTTAATAATGTACATAAATAAAAAATTTAACGATCGATGTATGTAAAGGCAAAGTTAAAAAATTACGATCATCATGAGTGAGAACCTCGCATGAATTTGACTTTCAAAAGACTATCGTATTTCCGCGAAATATACGTGTTTAATCTCGCCTTGTTAGATCGTAAATATATTTTAAATATGTATTTGTTTATTTATGTATTTTTCCCAGAATGAAAGAATCTTACGATAAAGATCTTATCGCAATTATCTTATCAATTAATTGAATATCAATTAATTTCTTAATAAAGAAATACGACAAAGGAGATACAATTTTCATTTCGATTTTTTATTATCAAATCTTTTGCTTTTTTCGTATAATTATTAACAATTTTTATGTAATAATAACATTCAATATGCAATGAAAGACAAATATTTAATACATATCGTTTACAATATATATATATATATATATATATATGTGTATATATATATATATATATGTGTGTATATATATCTATGTATGATATATTCAATATTTGTTTAAAAAAAAAAAAAACAAATAAAAAAGATAATATCTCTCATAATATTATTTTTACTTTTTTCTAAATTTTGGTTAACAAAATGATAGAATAGAATTTACTATCACTTCTTCATTTATATATAACAATCCTTTTTTTTTATTTAATAGAACAATACAAAATTAAGAAAAATATGTACATATATATATATATATATATATATATATATATATATATAAAATATAACATAAATTGTATACAAGATAATTTTGTATATTTTTTTTTTGTTTTTCTTTTTTTTGTCTTTCTTTTCCTTTTCAATTTCAATCGCATAATATTTAACTTACTTTCTCCTAATAATTATTTTAATTTCAATCGAGAGAGAAAATGAAATGATTGAAAATAAGTGAAAAGATCTTATCATTCGATCGATCTTGTTCAAGGTGGTCGCGCTTCTTAACTAAAGAACATACGATTAACGGTAGTATTGAAATTAATTCAATGAGAAGGATTCGATATTCAACATTCTTGTTCGACAATGATCACCTGCGTTCAAGTTGATTCGATTAATTGGACTGATTTGCAATTTGAAATGCTTCAGGATAGTCTGATATCGAAGTTGAACAGTAATATTGATGCGATGGGCGTCTTCGAAGCGTAGAATTAGGTTGGAAGGTACATCTTCGAAAAAGCCTTCAACCTTATACTTTTCGGTATCCAAATGATCGGTGTAATACGAAGTACTTAAACCCTCGTTATACATCCATCTTTCTCTTTCTTTCTTTCTTTCTTTCATCAGTATATACAATGTTCTCTTCCAGATAAAATCGATCGAATTATCATCATCCTTTCACTTTTTCAAATGATTTCTTAAAAGAAAGAGAATTAGAAACTTGAATATATATATATATATATTTTTTTTTTTTTTAAGAAATCATTTTATTTAATATGCACCTCGATTTTAATTGTTCATACTAATAATTTTTTGTTTTTATATATATATATATATATCCTAATAAAAAAACAATATTAAGAAGAGATAGAAAGAGTATTCCTTAAAGTCATCTAATTATTTCTAATCAATATATAATTGTCTTATAGAAAAAAAATAATATATATATATATATATATATAAAGTATAATAAAATGTATATATATATATAATGTATAGTAGAGCAGTGTATTAAACCACGGACATAACCACAGACGAAACCTCAGATAAAATCTCCGACAAAAACCCGGAAAAAACCGCAGACAAAAACCCAGACGCAAGGTCACCGCAAAGTCAAATAATTATCATTTTAATGTGTCCCCCCTTTACATTATATAACATTCGTTTACAAAATTTGTTATGGTTTTAATACTTCAGGAAATTATCAAAAGTATACTACATTCCAACTGAACATGTATATATATATATATATATATATATATATATATATATATATATATATATATATACATAAAAAGAAAAAAAAATTTAGTGATCTTCAACGCTCAGGCTTTTTAGTATAATCTTTTTTCTTTTTTTTTTTTTTTTCTTTTTTTTTCGTAAAATAATCCATCGAACGAAACAGTTATCATATTTATAAATTCCGAATGATCTCATATGAGATCATAATCGGGACTATTCAGGATAATAGAAGATTCACCGTATAATATGTTAACTGTATCTTTCGAAGCACGCATTGAGACCAAGCGTATCTTATACTCAAGCCCATAATCGAGCACGAACGCAACCCGTTGCCAGACTAAGGGTGAATACTTGCCGATCCGACCGACCGCTGACCTCATAGCTGATCTTACATCAGGACTGTAACTATCAATCTCTAATTTCTGTACCTGCCTGACCGGTCTTACGCTATACTCGAGCATACGGATTTAATTTTCTCTTTTTTTTTTCTTTTTTTATTTTTTTTTTTTTTTGTAAAGAAAATTCTTCACACATTCACATGGATTTTAATACACGACTTTTTGTTTCTAAATTTTCATATTTAAATATTTAATTAATTTTATATCATTTTTCCTTTGTAATTAAAATTTTGGTAAATTTAATTCAATTCAATTTACTGTTTATATAATTCAATTAAATATATTTCTTTTTTATTTCAAATCTATTTATAATTAAAATTTATTAATATAAATTTATTATATTTCAATTTAAGTTAATTTGTTTCTCGCGATTTAATTAAATCTTTTCTTTTTTATATGTAAAAAAAAAAATATATACATATACATATACATAATAGAAAAAAAATACGTTCTTCCGTTTAAATCTAATTTTGCATATAAAAATCAAGCGAAATAGAAATTCATTTCTTTTTCTTTTCAATATCTTTTCCCAATGGATCGTCCTTTAGTCTTAATAAATATATATATATTTATAATAAAATCTTAAAACAAATAATATTTAATTAACATATAATAAATATTTTCCAATCAAAATAATACTTATTAATCATATTGCCGAAAAAAAAAAGAAAAAGAAAAAATTAATCATTTATTAAACATATTCCGTCCCCCGTTGAAATAATGGAAATTTTATTTGATCAATTTAAAAATTATTTTACACTTAAAAATTAATATTAAATGGTCAAATCGTAAATCCTGTTGAAAAGAACAATCAAGTTGAAGATACAGACCACCTTCTGTAATTGTCTTTCAGATTACACAGAAATTGCTCTAGTACATAATTATGTAAGATTTCTATCTTTGTCTCTGCCCTTCTATGTAGAATATCTTTCAGAGAAGGAAAGAGAGAGAGAGAGAGAGAGAGAGAGAGAGAGAGAGAGAGAATGAGAGAGATACCTACATACATATATGTATATATATATATTTCGTGTGAGAGACTTAATTTCAAGCTATCTAACAGTTAGCCACTTAGGTAGATACGTGCCACCTGCTCACGTAAAAGCGTCTCTCTCTCTCTTTCCTTTTCTTTTTTCCTATTTTTTTTTTGTTTTTTTTTGTTTTATTATCTTTTTGTCAGTAGCTACGTGTTTCTATCATGAGAAGAAGATTTAACGCTTGGATTCTCAAATTTGTTAAGATATTCGTTGAAATGAAAAGAACATTTGAATTCTAATTCGACAATTACAATGGATGATGTTTAAAAATATGTGAAAAATATTAAAATTTGTCAAGTATTATTGAAATTCATCATTTCAAGGTAATCCACGTAATCGATAAATCTTATTTCCTTGAATTGGTGTTTGGAAGAAAAAAATATTAGAAGAAAGAAAAAGGAAAGAAAATACGAGAGAGAGAGAGAGAGAGAGAGAGAGAGAAGGAAAAAGAATCTAAATATTTCAAATGTTATCACAATCAAAGTTAGATCATCATATTACAACATTTCGTAAGTCAAATTCAAGGTTGACTCATAAATTTGAAGGTCCGTTTATGTTAAATGAAGTTGTAACTATTAATTAGAATCTTATCTGCATAATGAATCTCTATTGAATAATATGGTTTCTCTCTTTTTTTTTTTTTTTTTTCTTATTTTTCTCTCGATATCGCTTAATAAAAGACGTCTTCACGTAATAGAAGATCAAAGTGTGTCGGCAGGGTGTTTTGCTTGACAGATCATAGCGTTAAGGTATTTTTACATTCTAACGTTTTCGTTATGCGTGAACTCATCGAATAATATTACATATATATATATATATATTTATATTTATCGTGAGAACGTATTTGAGATCATATTTTTTTACAAATTTATTATCGAATCAATATATAAAAAATATGACGCGTTAAAATTACAATAAAAATTTATAGTAAATATAATTTATTCTTAATCATTTATTTCCAATTTTGCAATATTTCAATTTTCTTTTCTTGTTATTATTTATTATTAATATAATAACGTTAATGTTCCATTAGATATTACATATATACGTGTATATATAAGAATAATGAATTTAGCTGGATATAAGAAAAATAAAATTTAAAGGAATTTCTAGGAGAAGAATAAAATTAAAAGCAAAGAGATGGAAAATTAATAAGCATTCATCAACATCTTAGAATGATAAAATGTTTTTCTTTTTTACTTTTCATTTGTCCTTTTTTTTTCTTTTTGTTTTTTCTTTTTTGTTTTTCTTTTTCGTTTTTCATCGCTATGTACCGTTCTCTCGATAGTAGCTCCTAACGAAGATAAAAAGTATAAAAATAAAATTTGCAAAAAGACAGAAGCGATGCCCTAAGCGATGATTACTAGATAAATTAATTAAATGATACCTCTCTCTGTCTTTCTATTTCTCTCTCTCTCTCTCTCTCTCTCTCTCTCTCTCACTTCTCTCTCACTTTCTAGTATCTATGCAACGGTGATAAAGAATGACTGCAATGAAGTTAACGGTTTAGTAGAAATTTGACAAAAATTGGACACCACTGGTGAAGGAGAAGAAGAAGAAGAAGAAGAAAAAGGAAAGATAAAGAACAATGTTAATTACTGTATGTGTAATTAATTATCATAATAGAAAAATGTCAGGGCAAGTTTCTATAGAGTCGTCGCGTTTTACCGTCAAAGAACATATAAAATGTATGTATGCATATATGTTTGTTTGTATGTATGTATGTATGTATGTATGTATGTATGTATGTATGTATGTGTATAGATACGTCAAGGATCATGCAATTAGAAGAGAGTAGAAAAAGAATGAAGGAAAGGAAACAACATGGAATTAAATGCAATCTTCTACAGGCTGAAATCTTTTTAATTATTCCATATAGCACAAGAAAAGCAAATTTTAAAATTAATTAAAAATTCATTTTGTTTAATTATAAAAAAATTTAGGTTACTTTTTTAACGTTTCTAATATTAACATTTCATTATAATACGGAAGAAAAAGAGACAAAGAGAAAGAGAGAGAAAGAGAGAGAGAGAGAGAGAGAGAGAGAGAGAGAGAGAGAGAGAGAGAAAGAGATCTTCTAATTATTCTATGTAAGCTAGTTTTGTGTGAAAATTAATTTTTTCTTTTTCTTATCTAATTTTAATAATATCTTTTCTCAGTGTTCATTTTTATTAGAGAAGAGTTCGGCTAGTTTTATAATTTATAATATATTCATAGAATGAAAAGAAAATTTTTTTAAATTGTTACTTAGAACAATGTTTTATATGAAAATTAATCCTTTTGTTTTAACTTTAATCTAACATTATTTATTATTATAAAAAACAAAAAGGCTAATTTTATAACATCTTATATTCAAATATAATTAGAATAAAAGTAAGATTTCTTTTTCTACGAGCAGGTCTCATATGGAAATTAATTTTTTTTTTTATTCCAATCATAATACAACATTATATGGTATTAGAAAATTACTTTTATTATTTCTAATATTTATTAAAACATTAGAATAAGAGAAAGAAATTCATTTAATTGTTCCATACAGTTCAGACATTTTTACATAGAAATTAATTTCTTATTCCAAACTATAATATATAATATTTCACGCTATATAGAATTTATTACAAGAAATTTAAATAATTCTATATCTAAGATTTCTGTTATTTCTATTCTGCCCGATGGAATATAGAACAAAGGAGAGATTAGATTAAATGAGAATGCATTTCTGAACGTATAGAAATAAGCGTAATAAACGAAATTAGATGAAACAATAAGATTTAGATTAAAATTATGAAAGAACTATGAATTTATCCAATGAAATAAATAAATCCATAGAAAGACCAAGAGAGAAAAACAGATAGATAGATAGATAGAGAGAGAGAGAGAGAGAGAGAGAGAGAGAGAGAGAGATAAGGAAGAGACAGACAAACAAACAGGTAGACAGATAGACGGATAGAGAGAGAAAGAGAGATAAAGGGAAAGATAGAAGAGATAGTAAGATAAGCCGGGTTAGCTTGCGGTACTTGCGGTACTAAAGAGGAACGACAAGCTCGACTCTCCAATCGATTATTTACTATTACTAAAAAAGATCGTAGCGGCCTTGAAGCAACCAACATATGCAAGAAACATATGCGTATGCCTTTCCATGCAAAGACGAAGATAAAAGGTCAAGTTCCGAGGTTCAACGTATGCGAGCTTTTAACGTATCTCTAATTGACGGTTATTCTGAAGATTCGATAAGATCTCGAAGGTGCGATATCTAATAGTGGAAACGTTTCGTTATGCAAATGGTTTTACGATATCTATGGTGGGAGAATTAATGACAGTAAAAGTTTAAATCAGTATGTGTGAATGTGTGTCTCGTTAAGAATTATTTATCTTATCTCTAATTTCAACCTCTTAGCCCTTCTCGTTCTACTCGATACCCTACCACTTTTTCCAACCTCTCCATCCCCTCAATATTACCTATCACCACCACCATCGCTGCTATTGTACAACATTGATAGACTATATACTGAAGTGATTGTGAGAGTACTTTGGAATGTAGAAACGAAGATTTATAGGTTTAAAGTGATAGATAAATCGCTTGGATTTACATTATCCGATCGAATGAGAAACAATTTCAAACGCTAACAATTCATTGTGAGTTAAAGTAAAATAAAAGACATTCGGAGTGAAAATAATTTTGTTATCTTGATTGAAGTATTTTCTCTATTGTCTTCCAATAATCGTGATTATTAGTGATAAAATATTGTAGTATTTGAAGTGAACATTTTTTCATGATTATATTTGTAAAATCTTTTTTACTTAATGTTTATAGATAAACATTTAAGATGTAATATTTGTATAATTCATTTGAAAAGTTTAGTAACACGCGGTATGACTTTATGACCAAGTTACTATATTGATCTAATCAATCATTAATCTTATGTTACAGTATACAAACAAGTATGATGATGGTGATCGATCATTTGCATATTTTTAAAATATCAATTAGAAATATTAATATATATATATAGACACATACACACACACACAAACACTTTATAATAATATTAATATAATATTAATATAATAATAATATTATATATAAAATATATAATATATAATAAAGTGTATATATATATATGCAATATAAATAATATAAATTTTATACATTTTACTTATATTTAAAAATATATATAAGTAAATTATAATATATACAGTTATATATATACATATATATAATATTCATAATATATATATATATATATATATGTATATGTATATAATACATATCTACATATTTATATATAAGAGAAAAGAGAGGGACAGAGAGAGAGAGAGAGAGAGAGAGAAAAAAAATTTTAATTATATATATTACTCTCTCTCCCTCTCCCTCTCCCACTCTCTCTTACTTTTATATATATATATATATATATATATATATATATATATATATATACCTATAAACAACAGTAAATGGATATGAAGCCGGTAAAAGATCTAAATAAAATATAGATTATGTCGAGCCTTACGTCAAAAATATACTATCATATTAAGATGAAGATGCGAGTCGCGTTTACCGATATGATCCTTTATTGAGCGGTCTCATAAAGTCAAAGACTGAAATTTTTCCGGTTTCTCGCGAAGCGGTACGCTCTCAACGAGCAGGTTGGTTGGTACACGGCATACAAATTATTTATTCGTTGAACGGCCGAAGTAAGTTTCTACATGCTAAGCAGAATTTACCGCTTTACCAAACAGGATCCAGGAGAATATCAGAATGTTAATATCAATCATTAATATCGATAAACGATTGAATCAAAAACTTTATTGCTAATCAATACATAAGAAAAAAAAAATGTTTAAATAAAAATAAAATATTATAAATAAATAACGTTTAACGAAAATATGAATTTAAGGGCTTATTAGAAATTGCAATAGTTTTCCTTTTTTTTTTCATTTTTTCCTTTCGTCAATTTGTCACTAGTACAAATATGATTAACAATTAACGAATTATTTTATATACATTTTCTTAATATCCAATCGTTTCAGACAATGTTACGTCACGATATTTTTTTTTTTTTTTTGTATTTTATTTATGTATTTTTATTTTTTTAATATAACACCAATGTAACACCAATTTTATAGTATTTAATATAAATTTCCTGAAAAATTTGTAGAAACTTAGAGTAATTTGTTTTTTAAATATTTAATTATGCCATTTACTAAAGAATATTTTTTAATTGTAATCGTTAAATAATTTTTCAATTAAATATATTAATATTAAATAAATTAATATTAAATTAATATTAAATTAATATTAAATAAATATTAAATGAAATTTAAATAAAAATAATATAAACATAAATCATATCTCTTGTAAGAGTGAATATATATGTTCCCATATCGAAATGAGGACCAGGATAGTAAAGAAAGTAAAATAAAAAGAAAAAGAAAAGAAAGAAAAAAGAAAAAAACGAATGAAAAAGATTAGAATTTCATCGAAATCTCGTTTCTCAGCACGAGCTCGTGTCGCACGTATGCTAATCGACCAATGGCCATATTTACGCGTGACTTTCTACGTTCACGATCAACGATCTATGTACGGAAATTAGATAACTGTCGAGTGATTAACGATCGGTTAAGTTGGTCCAATGAAAAGAGTCATTTAAGATGTTCTTGGTTGAAATGCTCGCGATTGACCTTACGACCTTAAAGAACGTCGCCATCGACCCTAACAAAGATGGAAACTGGAAGCTATATCTTTTTCACATGGATATATATTATACCTATGTAATCTCTATTCGTAAATGATAGATCATCTCGCTCGTCACGAGATATCGATAATTAATGCTGACTGGTTTTACTGATATAACGACGATAAATGGATATTCGGCCTGCTAAAAGGATTCTCATAAAATTAATATGTATGCCAGTTCGATCCAATTTTCTTTTCCTCTTTATTCTTTTTTTCTTTTTTGTTTTTGTTCCTTTTTCTTCTTTTATTTATTTATTTATTTATTTTTTTTTTTTTTAATCAATCTTTAAGGTTCAACAGGTGATTTTTATTTTTACTTTTTTCATACTCGTTAATTTGTAATCGAAGAAGATCAAATTAATCGAACAGCTTCATATTTTTAATATTATAATTAGGTCATTTTTGTAGACTGTAATTAAATTTATTCAATTGTTATTTAATAATACGAAATTATTTTATTTTATGATATCTTTCTAATTCATTATTTCGATTTAAATAATTTTAATAAATTTTAATATTTTAAATATTATAAGTATATCATAGTAATTGAATTTATACAATGAATTCGTTGTTGAACATTTGTTTTATTTCAAAACACTTTTACTTTCAACAGAATTGAATTATATATCTATATATATATTTATTTGTTATATACGAATTTCTATGGGTTTCTACATATTACTTAATACCATTGGATCCTTAATGTTTCCATAAAAATTAAAAAGAAAATTCTTAATAAAATAATTATATCACTACGATCGAATTTTAGCGAAATTTTTTTTTCCTTTCAGAATGCAGTGTTGCTGGATTTCTAAGCAATTCGGGTCTAATCGAGCGAGTGCCATACGTTTTTCTACCGCAACGTGGTCAAATTATTTATCCACATGCCGAAATTCGTTTCGAAGGTATATCTACAATGTATATATAAATTTACTATATTTTATTTATATTATATTTTATTATAATTTTTAAAAAATTTACTAATCATCTTTTAATAACTCGATTGCGTAGTTTTGTGCAAATTTCATTTTTTATATTCGATTTAAATTAAAACTTTTAATATCTAATTAATTAAAAAATAATTTCACAATTGTAATATTTTATAATCTTATATATTAAAAAAGTATTCTATTTATCGATAACAGGCGTAACTACTCCTGTTTGTGGAATAACTGGAGCTCGACAGTTAGGAAAATCAGGATGGTCGGAATTGAGAAATCTGTCAGATGCAGAACCCCCATTTAGATTGTTTCGAGACGAAGGGAAAACTTTTCTTCAGGTCAGTATTATATCATTTGTAATGAGCTAATTTTATTATATAACCACAAGAGATTCCTGGTTTCATGAATATTATTTATTAAAATTATTAATTTAGGAGATATTTTAATTTAATATTGATAAGAAATTAATTCGAGGGATGTGACTTAAATGTAGTAAGAGTTGTAATAAGTAATAAATAGTAATAGTAATAATAAGTTAAAAAGATAATATCTTTTGAGTTTTCGATCTTACAATTTTGCTACATTGTCGACTATTATTATTAAATCTTTTATCCTTTATTTTTAAATAAAACAAAATAAAATTAAACATGATTACGATAAAAATTTCAATGATTTCATTATAGGTTATGTCATTATTACGAAAGAAAAGAAAAAAAAAATTCGAATTTAAAAATTATTAACAATGTCGATTTTATTAAAACAATATTATTGCAATATTTAAATAAATAAAGAATAAATTATACTTGAAAATGGTGGTTGTTTCAAGTCTCTACGACTTTCCGTTCCGGAGATATCTCCTTTTAAAAATTTTCATTCATAATTCACATAATACAGCTGATTGTAGTAATAGTAGTAGTAGTAGTAGTAGGATCGCGTAAATTCTTGGAATTTATATAGGTTAGTGTGTCACCGCGCCAATTTGAATGAAATTATATAGGTCAATGAAAGATATAAATTTCCATTTAATTGGAAATATCTCCAGAACTAAAAGTCGTAGAGACTTAATACGAAAATCATTTTAAAGGGCAAAATTTTCTAGACAACATTTTACAATACATATTGTTAACAATTAATTAACAATTTGTTATAAACAATTTTTATAAACAAATTTTTACAAACTCAATTTATCTTATTTTGCCAAAGAAAGAATTCAGATTGCAAATCAGATTTATAAAATTACATAAGTTAATAAATAATTAATAAACAAATTATTTTTTTTTTTCTTTTTATCGAAGAAACAATTTTTTTTTATTTTGTATATCTTTCATTTACGTGGGAATATCTCAGAAACTAAAAGTTATAGAGATTTAAATCGAATATCATTTTAAAGGATAGAATTTTTTCTATTTCATCGACGTATTGTTAATAATTAATTAACAATTTATTATAAACCATTTTTATAAACAATTTCTTACGAAAAAATTCATAATTCTTCGTCATACATGGGTTAATACTTTTTTTAATGGAGAATGTCAAATTGCATCGATCATTGATATAAAAAAATATATAATTCCATTTAAAAAAACTCAGTTAATCATCATATCTGCTTTACGTGTCCATTAACAAACAATCATAATATATATAGCATGACTATAGTAAACGGAGTTTTTTCATATCTTTAAAAAAAAAGACAGATATTCATAGCTATCATAGTTATTGTCCCATCCTATATATTATCCTATTAATAGTAAAAATCATTACAGTGGATTGGCGAAAGTGGATTGAGAGATGCTACAGAAGGTCGAGTAGTAATTGCTAAACTTATCTGCAGAGATGCATCACCACAACAAAACAATACTGCTGTCTTTGCACCTTGTGTTGCATTTAGAGTTGCTGGATCACCGTCGAGAAGCAGTCTGTATTTTAAGATTTCAATCAAAAATAAATATAAATAATATAATGTTTTATTATTTTATAAGAATTTATTAATAACACTTTATCATATCGTTCGTTATTTAAATATCAGTAAATTAAAATTATCATTCAAAGATTCCTTTTTTATTTCAGACATTCGAGAAATAATATTTACATCGACGTCTCAAGTTTCGCAAGGACTTTCGGCAACTGAATACGCTGCTATTGGTCTTTCCTCTGTCATTTTAGCTGTCATATACGTAACTAGTGTATCATTGTATCTTCATAGTAGAAGAGGAAAAAGAAAATCAATTGAAGAAGCAGAAATTACTTTACCTAGTCCAAGGGAAGGTATTGGCGGTAGTGGTGTTGGTGGTGGTTTGGTAAAAAACAATCCATTATTAATCGCACCAAGACATTTGGAAAATGATACCAACAGCGTATTAACTGAAAACGAATTGGTAGATGATATGGTTCAGAGCGATGAAGAACAAAATTGTGAACATGTTTGTATAAAAATCATATTATTAGAATTAATTATAAATTTTATTGCTAATAAATCAAATTATTGATAAATAATATTATTCCAAAAGATATTACTATATTTTATTTTTTATTTAGAAAAATTATAATTACAATATTGATAAAATTAGTTTGTATATAAATTAGAAGAATAATAAACAATTGTGTGTCATAAATAATTTAACAATTTAGTTTAGTCAAATAAACAAATAAATAATTTAGTTTAGTCAAAAAGACAATACTCTTTCTTATTTTTTTTTTTCTTTTTTTTTTTTAAAGCCTTTTTTATTTTATTCATGTCATATGAGATTAATTAAACATTTATTCCAATATATAGTAGAAAATAGATTTCAATATTAACAATAAATTAAATTTGTAGAATCAGTTCACTTCTGCAATCGTTCATCCACGCTATGTATATCTGGACCATTCTGAAACTGTATTTGGATCTGGTTCAATGCTTGGAGAGAAATTACCTGAAGAGGATGTCAGAATCATTGAAACAATAGATAGTTCTCATCAACAAGAAGTACCGGTACTTCCAGGTACTCAACGAAGAAAATTATATTTCAATCCTGCATACTTTGACAGGCAATTGTTACTTGTAAGTCTCTCAAGCCATTAAAATTTTCATTGAATTAATTAAATCATTTTAATTTCATGTTTTCCCTCTTTTTTATTATTTTTTTAATTTCTTTTAGTCTCCACCTCCGGCAGCCATCGAATTTCTTCTTAAAATTCGTGAAGTTATTTCTATCGCGAAACATAAGATGGCTGCCAAAAAATTTGTTCCTACTCTCATTGGTAAGGATTTTTTTATTTCATTCTTTTATCAAATCATTTTAAAAATCAATTATTTATATATATATATACTGTCATTAAACATTTATAGTTAAAATGTCTTCCCTTTTTTTAAGATACATAAAAATTGTCGAAGGATGAAATTGTTTGATCTAAAGATATCAATATTCTGATTGAGATAAAAATTTTTTCAAGTTTATCTCTGAGATTTCAAGGTTATCGGTTTTTTTTTTCTTTTAATAAAACTATATATTTTTATTACTACAGTGTTGTTTTAAATGGACAAACTATATGAATTAATGATGAACATTTAGGTGACCTTGAAATATTTGAGATATATATATATCTCAATGAGATATATATATATTTTTATTTTATTTTAATTGTAATTTTTATTATTTTATATATAGGTATTCCAGAGGAAGAAAGTGACGTAGAACATAGTAATTTAGCTAATAAACAAAAACAACAAGAAGAACAAAGACAACGGCAAAGATCAATTTCGAGCTCGTCCCAGAATATGTCGACGAAATCGAAAAAATCATTAAGATGTACAGGCTGTCCAGGTTGTGCAGAATCATATAAAAATCTAACGATATATCCAAGAAATGATCAACCTAGCCAAGGTGAAAGTAAAGTTCGAGCTTGGCTCGAAGATGTTAAACCAAATCGTTCCCATTGGCTCGAAAAGATCGAACAAGAACAAAAGAATTTCCATGGCGATAGGAAAACTTTCGTAAGAAATTTCGAATACGTGAAGGAATTAGCAAAATGTGATTTTCTTGAATTTCACAAAGAAACAAGAAAATGTTCGTTCTCTTGGCACGACAATTCATCCTTTTTAAGAATTTCGAGAAATATTCATCAGCCAATTACCAAAAGTGAAATTTTAGAAAACGATGATCGTTATAGTATCTCCAAAAGATCAACAAAATCCATGTTCGAAAATTCGAGTTACATTCAAGAACGTAATAGCAATAAAGAGACCCATTATATCGCTGAAGATATCGTTAATGAGAAAGTAAGAAAAGCAATAGAAAATTCTTTTATCAAACAAATGGAAGAAAATGCTGCGATTGAAAAGAAAGAAGCTGAAATAGAGAATGATAATAAAGTATCGAAAAATGATACTCATCAAAATGATAACAATGCCAATGAAAGAATAAAGAAATCGAATGGCGAACTACCAGATATGATAAACGAATTGCCTGGTACAAAGACCACAGCAAAGCGAATAATGGACGCTGTGATTCGTGAGATGGTAGACGCTAAAGTATTGGAACATTATTCGAAATCTGTAAAAATGAGTGATTACGAAGTTGATAGTTTGGAACGTTTCAAATACAATAGAAAATCATCAACGTCATCAGAATCGATAGATCAATCAAGTCCAACTCTATCAACGGCATTACCTTTGGATGAGGAATTGACGATACAAAATGCTGTAATTAATGGTAAAACCGGTGAAACTGTATTATCAAAATTGAAGAAGGACGTTTTGGAGAAGAATTATTATAATGCTTTGCCAGAATTAATAATGCAAAGATCTGAAGCTTATTCTCTCGTTAGTGAAGTTTATGTTAATGACGGATACGTAAGTCCAGCTGGTAGCGATGATTCTGGTCCTGACATAAGATACGAACCAGAAAATCCTGGACATTTGACAATCAAGGTACAAGATTCTCCAGATAATTATGTTAAACAGGATGAATCTGAATACGAGCCGGATACTTTGGATAGGAAACCAATGAAATTAAAAATAAACGGTGATATAAGTACCGATAAGGAAACGATAAATGAAATATTTATGGATTCATTGGAAAGGCCGGCACAGATATTATTAAAAAGTAAAGGTAGTTTTCGTTGCGACGATGATCAAGAACAATGTGATTATGATCCTTTACAAAGACGAGGCTATGGTAGTCTTCGTGAAATATATGAAGCTAAATTAAGATCGAATTTAAAGGAATCAAATTTCTTAGGTAGTAGTAACTCTTTAAACGGTGAAACTAGTGATAGCTTATCATGGAAAAAAGAGAAATATTTAACTCCGGAAAAGAGACAAGCTAAGAGACAAAGATCAGCAAATTTTAATCAACCGGATGTTGTACCATTACCACCGACAGAAAGTATATATCAATCTCCAAAAGCACCTATACCTGTTGAAGAAGCAATAAAACACCAACAACCGATCATTCCTTCGTCTTCATTGCCGTCAAAAAACGGCTTATGGGGCAGGAATAATGTCGAAGCGGTTGACCCTACGGCCAGCAACGGCTCTCCTGTCCAAAACAATGGCTATGAAGTAGGGTATAATAACGATCAATATTATTGTCATAGGAATCTTCAAAAACCATCAACTTCATTATTCGATCTGGAATATCCTGATAATAACAATAAATGTTCAAGGTTTCAAGAACATTTATCATCTTCTTCTGGTAACTTAGAAGATTATCAAAATGATTTGGAACGTGATGATGGATCGGTGAATCAAATGATTTCAGAAAAATCATTACAAGGATCTATGAAAATTGAGGATAATGGATATCTCAGTAGTACCGATAGTAACAGTTCTCGAAAACGATTATTGAAATCAGAAGTTAGCAGTGTCTCTGAAACGGATGAAACAGAATCTATTTGCGATGGAGCTAGCGAAAGTGGAGCTGAGAGTATCGGTACTGACAGTGTTTTCTTCGGTAATTTACAAAGAATTTCTGATGCTACGAATTCAGATGTTCTGTTAAAAACAAGAGACTTGCATGGTCGATCCTTCGATCATAGAATTTATCAAAGAACGAATTTTAATCCTAACGATAACGAAACAGAAAATTTTATTACCGTTTTGTTACCTAATTCTAGTTAAACGAATTAAATCGTTTCTCTTCAGAATATATACTGACAGATTCTAATGAGACGTTTCAAACGTTAAGAATTTGTTAAGAAATAAAAAAAGAAATGCACAGTCCTTAGATGGATTAAAAATTTGCAAATGATTTTCTTAAAATCAATTACTTTTCTCGAGATTTTTCTAAACGAATCTTTTCTTCGTTTTTTTTTTTTCTTTTTTTTTTATGTTACAAATCGTAAAACTGCAACCCCAGTTTATTAAACAAGAAGCATAAGTTTAAGTCCAAAGAGTCTCGAAGGAAAGAGCAATTGATTTTTTTAAATCACCTAGAAACTTTTGATCCATCTTGTATTATTTTCCCTTCGTGAAATTGTTTTAAATTATTATAAAATACACATACATATATGCCATGAATATATATGGACAATTATCACTTTGAAATTTTATGATCGATATTAATAAGAATTTTAATAAAGAAAGAAAAGACTTAAAATATTTATCAACAAGTCGAAAAGATTTAGTTTTTTTTTTTTTTTTTTTTTTTTTTAATTATAAGAATGGATTATATATAAAAAAAAGAAAAAAAAAATTAAAAAGAATAACGTTCTATACATTATATTATCGTTATATCATTGATTACGTAGGTGATAAAGAAATGATAATGTTTTAATCGCAATTATACTTGCAAATGTTTGCAAAAGTATATTTTTACGATATTAATTAGATACATTAAGAGAATTTCATATTTTCATGAAAATATCTAATACTCTCTCTTAGACGTGGCCGGAAGTGCAATAATAGCTGATAATCGAAAAAATAAACGTAAATAACGAATAATGAAAAAAACGTAATAATGAATTAACATTGTTTATATAAGAGAATTAGATGTTAAAAATATGCAGTTATATAAATATTAATATATTATACGTTATCATTAAATTTTTGACATTTTTAAATTTTCAGTTAAAAAAAAAAAAAAAAAAAAAAAAAAGAAAAAAAAAAGAAAAAGATTATAAAACAAATTAGTAACAAATTTATTATCATTTCTTCGAGTACATTTTTTTTTTTAATAATTATTCTAATCTCAATTAAAAATTGCATTATACATATGTATTTTAAAAGTTGTATGGAACCGAATTCGATATTAATTTATATTAAAGAATAAAAATAATGAAAATAAAAATAAAAAGAATGTTCTTATATTTTAATGTACGAGAACCGTTTGAAAAATTCGCGTCTTTTTTTTCGTCTACTTCTCACTTTAAAATGTCCTTCACTTTAAAAATGAAATTTACAGATTTAATAAAAAAAAAAAAAAAAAAAAAAAAAAAAAGAAAAAAAACGACGAACTTATTAAATGTCCCTAGAGAGTAATTATGAAAGAAATTAAAATTATTAAGTCAATAATGTAATAGATATAACGACTTAATATCCAAGTCATAATTTATTATATTAACTTAATAACTTATTATTAGTTTAAGAAAAATTATAATATTGAAAGATATAAAAAAAGTTGAAGTTTTTTATTTAGAATATTATTAAGTTGAGTTTTTATAGTTTTACATATATATATATATATGTATTTATCTCGTATATTTAAATCTTCTTGAAAATTTTATAATAAAGTCGAGTTATCATTTAGAGTTAACATTTCTTTTCTTTTTTTATTGTTTGACAATTTATTTACTGTTACAGATTATAATTCATTACTATATGATTTAAATATTTATCTATAAGTATTTATAAACAAGTTTTTATAATCGTAATAATATAATTTTGCATTATATTGTATATTATTTTTCTTTTAACACACAAGAAATTGTTGTTATTGAAATTAGAAGCGCATGCTTCCATGTACCTGCAAAGTGTATGTATAAATCAAATAAGGTATATATATATATATATATATATATATACATATATATTGTAATACTTAACTTATTAAATAATAATTTTCTATATGATATTAAATAATACTTTATCATTTATATTTTATATCATATTAAAATTTATATATATATACATATAAATATATAAAATAATAGATATGAAATACCTCAAAATATTTCAAAAATATTAAATTTATTGTTAAATGTACATGGTCGGTGGTTTGGAATTAGAAATTTGTTTAATGTTCATAAACTAGATTATTCAAATAAAATTTTTTTTTCAGATATTCGCATCAATTATATTAATCATTATTATTTCAACTGGCGACATACGGTATATATGTATGTAGCTTTACTGAGAATTTTAAAAGCATGTCGTAAGTTTATAAGTTTTAATAAGATATAAGAGATGAAGTAAAAATTTATGGAAAAAAGAAAAAAGAGAAAAAAAATAATTAAAGGAAAATTAGATGACATTTAGAATAAATATATATTTCGTTTTTATTTTCAAAATCTTTCTTTTTTTAAAACCGAAAGAAATTAAATAACGATAGAAATTAAATAAATTATCAATAAGCCATCACGCTTTATACAGACGATATTTTATATTATATTAAATCGTTATTGACTATATTTATATTTTTGTAAAATTATAAAAGATTTAATGTTTGTTCCATTGTTGTCCAACATTTATTGACATATGTTACTTTACTTTTTTATCATTGTTCTTAGCACTTATATCTAACATTTTGGAAAGTACTTGTAACATTTCTGATCTATACTCATTCATATAATTATATTCATTGTGTGGACGTTTATCTATTATAAGAAAATAATTTACTACAGACCAAATAATATTACGGAATAACATAAGATTTTCTGCTACCCTGGAAAAATTCGTTTATTAACAAAAAATGAATACTTATTAAAATTTTATAAAGTTATATAAAATAAAATATATATTTACTCTGGTGTACATGAAAATTTCAATGGCTTCTCTTCCTTTAACATAAGAACAATAATCTTTTCATTAAGGGAGTTATTATTCTCCTAAAAAATAGAAAATAAATTAATGTTTTATTTTTTTTTTTTTTCTTTCATATATCATTTTTATGGTAACAGAAAAATCGCGTTATAATTTACAACTTACTTTTTCATATATGGAACCTTGACCAAAAAGTAATATGGTTAAAGGAGATATAATACTAGTATCATATACTAGCATATAATGCATATTTTGAAAATTTACACCATGAAAATATGTCAAGAATGAATTAGGTTCAAATATCTTATTATGGTTCACACTTTCTGTCATTATCTTAGCCAAATTATTACATCTAAAATAAATACATTATAACAATAAACTGACCTCATATTTATATTATAATATTGATATTTGATAAATCAATTGGTAGTGTTTATTTTTAGAGTAAACATTTAATTTTGATTTATATATACGTACTCAGATTTAAGTTGAGATTTTTTTTTAAAAATATTTTTGTCATAAGAAAATTCATAATTCTCAAGTAGCATATTTGTAGAAGATAAAATAATACCATAAATTATTTCTTCGCTATATGTATCTTCACTTTGAAGCATTGTTGAGTCAGAGATATCGTAATTTTTTATACCACAGGTCTGCAATTGTTTAGAAATTATAGAACGTATTTCTGTAAATGTAAAAAAACATTGTTTAATAAGGGAACAAAAATTTATAATATACTTAAATATAAATATATAAATATTTATTAAAAATAAACATTTACTATCATATAATTTTATTCTAAGAGGACTAATGTTCATATCGTTGCAGAAATAATCATTTATATATTCGCTTTCATCTAATCTCTTTTTCCATTCAGTACATAATTTAGCTATAGCAAGATGATCACTTGTTCTATGATATTGCTCTTTAATATCTTTCTTAGAAGACTTATTATACAATGTGTTTGAAAAAATATCTTGTTCTATAGAATAAAGTGTAATAATAGATAGAATGGATTCTGTACACCTATAAAAAGAAAAAGTGTAACTTTAGGAAATTATTTTTAGAATAAAATATAAGTTTATGTATATAACATTATTTCGGCTTACTTAAATATTGTTGAAAGAATTAAAGCTTTGCCTAATATTGGATGTACATGAATTGATGATAATCGTTTTCCTAATGGTGTTAAATTTTCATCCTTATCAATAATATCTAATAGCAGTAACGTTTTTATCGCTTTGTTTATTGCCGTTTCGCTCGGTGATTCAATCATATATTCACAAAATTGTTCAATCTTCTCATTAGTGTGATTTTTAATCTTAATAATTGTATCTTCCAGAGAACTGCATAATACCTCAGGAATTGGAGTAGGATGCAATTCATCATATTCCTTTTTTGTTATAAAATGATAACTTTCACCAGTTTGTATCCGACCAGCTCTACCTTTTCTAAACAAATGTATAATGAATATTATATTTAGTTACAAATTAAATTAACTGTTCTTTATAAAATAGTTACTATTTATAACAATTTTTATTAATAAATTGACTATAACAGTTGCTTATTTATGTACCTTTGTTGTATATTTGCTTGAGATATTTTCTGAAAGCCCATATAAAGTTTGTTATCTTGCCATATAGGAGTATTTTTAATACTAGTATCTATTACATATATAACATCAGGTATAGTAATGCCACTTTCAACAATATCTGTTGCCAAAATAATTTTTGAAGTTTCTTTTGGTACTGAAGTAAAGATCCTGTGATGATAAACAATTGATAGTTTAGAGTGTAGTGGAATTACTAATAATTTTTGGTTTAGTGACGTATCATTATTAAGTATCGTATCTATTATCTTAATTTCTGCCCATCCTGGTAGGAAGCATAATATTGTACCAGGTGGTTTAGTATCAATAATCCATTTTATAAGACTTACAACTTGTTGAATATTAACCATTAGTATATTCGTATTTCGATTTATATTTTTTTTAATAAGATTCAAATTCATGTTTTTTAACGGAGGTAATAAATTTTCAAAATCTTCTAAGAAATGCATTTTAACGGGATATCTTTTACCTTCTATATCAATTGTATCACAATTAAAATATTTTTCAAATATTTTAGAGTTAATAGTTGCAGACATAATAATAAGTTTTAACGAAAAATTATTTGCAAGTGCTCTTTTAATTAAAACAAAAAGTATGTCAATATCCAATGTACGTTCATGAACTTCGTCCAAAATAACATGACTGTATCCTATTAAGTTTGGATTTTTCTCCATTATTTGGCATAAAATACCAGTGGTACAAAAAAGTATTCCAGCAGGAAATCGTGGATAAACCTTCTGTAATCGTACAGAAAATCCTATCACATCTCCTATAGATTCTCCTCTTTCAGAAGCAATACGTTCTGCTAAAGATATTGCAGAAATTCTGCGAGGTTGCGATACCAAAATATTACAGTCTGTAGCATTTCCATTTTTTATATAAGAATCTAATATAAACTGAGGAATTTGTGTGGTTTTACCACAACCTGTATTACCTCTAATTAATAAAATATTATTTTTTTCTAATTTTTCAAGTATTTTTTCTCTGAAAATAATAAAAATAATTATTATTAAATAGTTATTTTTTAATAATTCATTAATAGAAATTTATACATTTAATGTAAAATTTTACATTTTCGAATTTTACAAAAATTGCCCTAGTACTTAACTTTCTTACCTGTATTGAAAAATAGGAAGATTATTATCAGTTCTAATCTTATTTTGCAGAAACCTACTTTTTAGAGTTTGATTACGCGTTTGATTGTACAAAAATGAAGGAGTCATACCAGTGTCAATATTAACAGATACATTAGAACTATTATTTTTTAAATTAGGAGATTCGATTATATTTTTTACATTCTATAATCAAATGAAATGTTTTTTTATTAATAATTTAATAATTTCATATATGTAAATTATATAAATATTCACCTCTTTGTATATCTCAATCAATCTTTCAACTTCTTCCAAAATTGTAGAATCCAAATCAATAGGAATAGTTCTCTCCAATTTAGCTTCTATTTCCTCTTTTGTATATATTATTGGTTTATTAGCTTTTAATTTATTTTGCTTATACAACCAGTATAAACACTTTAATGATGCATCAGATGAAGCTAATACTTTACTTGTACCTCTTCCTGTAAATGATTCCTTCGTTGGCCAAGAAACTGAGCAAATACATTCCCAAGTTATATGTTCTTTATTTTGGGAACAAGTAAAATCCATACGAAGTAAATTATTAATATTTAATTCATTCATTACAATATAATAAATATTTTTTAAAGTATTAACGCTGTTTGGATACAATTTAAACATATCTGAAAAATATAATGCACTTACATTACATATTGAATTATTATTTAAAAAGACAATTTCTCTAATAATAATAACATGAATATTTTACCTTCAAATGTAACTTCTTCATTTTCTCTTAATTTTGTATCATATATTGCGTTATTACTATTATATCTTTTTTTTTTGTTTTCCTAAAGTATAAATACTTGATAAAATCATTAATTATATAATCATTATATTTATTATTTCATTTACCTCTAAAAGTCTTTCCGTAAAATTCGAACATTCGACTGAATTAATCAAATTTGGTTGCTTTAACTCTTCTAAATGAATGCTATTATTTACCTTGTACAAACAAATAATATTACTTCAAATATTAAGAAAGAAATAATCAAAAAGTCTTATATAATCAATATTTTATTACCTTGGCTACATTATCAACTAGTTTTCTTTCTTCTTCACTTCGTGTTCTATAATATCGCTTTATTTTATTAAGATAAAATTGTTTAATAGATGATTCACATGGCCATGCCACTTGAGATTTGACACTATATTGAAAAAAAAAAAAAAAGAAAAAAAATAATATATTTATATGACATACATAAAAGAAATAATATTCATTTTAATTATATGAACTTACAAACAAGTTCTTCCTTTCTTATAAAATATTACTCGATAATTAAACATCCTTCTAATAATGTATTATCACGATTAACCTAAAAATAAATTGATTGATGATAAATTTATATCGTTTAAAAATGAAAAAACAAACAAACAAAAAAATATCAACATTACTTTATTAATTTACTTTCATAAGATTTATTTCGAATTAATTTTCTTTTACTTATTTGTGTATACATTTTATATCTTCTACGTAACCATGATATGCACCATTAGAATATACGTACGTATAAACCACGTGATATTACACCGATGAATTAGATTTAAAGAGATATTCATCACCTTTCGCTCAAATACGATTATGTGACTTCAGCGACGTGTATGGACAAAATATGAATTACAAATGCAATGAAGAAACATTTGTTTCCACTATATATATATATATATATATATATATTGTATATTGCATCGGTGTATAAGTTTTAATAATAATAATACAATAAATAATAATAATAATAATAATAAAGAAATTAAAATTTTTTAGTGTTTTTTTATTTAAGATATTATATTAGAATTCTATTTACTATATTTATCTATTGAAATATAATTACTTATGTAAAATCTAACAGTATCTAAAAATTAAATCTAAGTTAATTAATTTTAATGTTTAATTAGAAAGAAATTGAAAGGATTTTGAAAATCCATTCAAATACGTTGCCATTTACTTTGTAATATTTTTTAATTTTAACTAATGTAATGTTAAAATAAAGAAAACGCATTTTTTTTTTAAACAATTTTATAAACTTAATTGTTAAAAATTATTATCATCTAATTATTAATATTATTAGAATACATCACGGTGCTAAACAAATAAAATCTTTATGAATGTTAAATAATCAAAAAAAATTGTAAGATAACTTCACATGTCGTCATAGATAAAATTTTTACATCATCTTAATAAAAAATATATCGAATAAAATTAATTGAAATTAATTTTGTTATTAAAAATATATAAAATAATTTTGTAATTTGATAAAAATGTTAAAAATATATTTCTTTTCTATTGTTATATTATTTATTTTGATTTATTTTGATCATTTATCTATCTATTTGTAACATGTTATCTATTATAATATTTAATCATTTGCTTTTAATCTTTTTAATTATTCTGGAAAAAAAAAATAGTTATGTGATTATTAAGAAAAAAAGGTAAAAGAATTTTTTAACGAAGAGCAGTAGAAAAAGATTTTCATATTTTTACTTTTTTATAATTATCTCAAATTTTGTCCATTTTATAAATGAAATATATGATCCTTTCTATAAGTTGATTTATTTTTGGTTCATTCTATCGACGAAACTAACCTGATCACATTTTATAAGATCTCGCATGCGCAACAAATATCCCGCGCAATTTGGCGTCCTTGCTCGTTTTTACTCTCTATTGAATTCGGCTGATAATGTTTGGTGCCAATGTAAGATTTCTGTATTAATATTTTAATATCTATATATCTATATATATATATATATAGATATATATATTATATTTGATATATATAAATCACGAATAAAAAGAAAATTTCTCTTTATAATATTAATATACATATACATATATATATATATATATAGATATATATATATACATACATACATTTGATTTGTAATAAAGTTAATTTATATATATATATAAAGTCGAAGAATAATCAATATGCCACCAAAGAAAAGCAAAGTATTGAAGGTTAGTAGAAAAATATTTGTCAATAAAATACATATATCCATTTGTCCTTCATAAATTTATTTACGTACATATTTTTTTATTATATCATAATTATAGAAATTATTTATAAGGAATAATTCATAAAAATGTTTTTTCTTTTTTCTTTCTTTTTTTTTTTTTTTTTTTCGTTGAAAGAAAATTATTTACATTACCCTTCAATGCGTCAAGAAATCATTTCAATGTTTATTAAATAATTTTTTTTTTGTTTAGACAAATGTATCCAAAAGTAAACTTGCTAAAGATAAAAAATCATCCGATATAGTTCCTAAAAAGAATTCTGATTCTAATAAAGAATCTGGAGAATCATCAATAGAACATATAGGTGAATCAGTAAAAATTTCTGAACAATCTATTAAAAAACAAACCAAAGCAACCGAGAAAGAAGTTAATAACGAAACTGTTAAAAATTCTAAAGGAACTGTTAAAAATTCTGTTGTCAATTCTGTAAAAGAATCAGTTTCGAAAAATAAACGTAAAGCGAATGATAACGACGAACCTGTTGCTAAAAAAGCTAAAACTGAGAATAAACCAATTATTAATAGAACTGATACTAATTTGAATGAGATATATTTTGATTGCGATAAACTTAATACAGAAGGAATGAAATATAATTTAAAAATTAGCACTTGGAATGTTTCTGGGATTAGAGCAGTTATAAAGGTAAATTTCATTTGTTTATTTAGCATTATTGCTATATCATTATGTATTTATAAATGTATGTGCACATTCGATACTTATATGTAGATATTATGATATAGAAAAATGGAATGGATTATATTGTCAAGGAAAATGCAGACATTGTTGCGTTGCAAGAAACTAAATGCAACACTAATAAACTACCAAGCGAAATAAAAGTGCCAGGATATCATCATTATTATGCAGATAGTAAACATAAATCTCTCTCTCTCTTTCTTTCTCTCTCTTTCACACACACACACATATATATATTTTTTTTGTATTAATTTATTAATTTATATAATAAATATCTATTATTCTAACAGGCAAAAAAGCTGGCTATTGTGGTGTAGCTTTGTATACAAAAGAGAAGCCCATTAATATCAAGTATGGCTTAAATAATTCTAAACTTGATGAAGAAGGCAGATTAATTACAGCAGAATATCCAAACTTTTTCTTATTGAATGTTTGTAAGTTATTGATAATACTATATACAAATTTATTTATATTTTATTTTACCATACTATATTATGATATAGAGGTAAACAAATTTCTTATTAAAGTATTTATATTTATTAATAACTAACAACGAATCTAATATATCTTCTATTAATATATTTTCAATTTATCATATATTGTAGATGTGCCAAATGCTGGAGCAAAGCTGGTAACTATGCCCAAAAGATTAGAATGGAATGAAAAATTCAAATCGTATGTTAAAGAATTGGATAAGAAAAAACCTGTCATAATTTGCGGAGACATGAATGTAGCTCATCAAGAAATTGGTAAATGCAATCAGTTGCAATTTTTAATAAGCATAAAATTATATAAAGAAAAATTAAAAACAATCTTTTACAGATTTAACAAATCCTAAAACCAATACAAAAAATGCTGGATTTACTAAAGAAGAACGAGATGGTATGACTGACTTTTTAGATCAAGGATTTGTTGATACATTCAGAATGTTATATCCAGATAAAACAGGTGCTTATACTTTTTGGTCATATTTTGCTAATGCAAGAAGTAAAAATATTGGCTGGTAAGTTTAGTAGTATTATTTTTATTGTAACTTATTTACAATTATTTTATAAATATATAATTATGTATTTATATAATTAATAAGAGAAGGGTTAAAAGTAGAATCGTTTATTGAAAAAAAAAGAAAAATATAAAAATAATTCTATTGAAGAGATTTTCTTCTTTTAATCCTCTTTGGATGATTTAATAATTTTGATTTAAAAAATTTCTCTCTGATAAAGTTATTGAATCATCCTTATATATATATATGTATATACATATATATGCATACATATATATATACATATATATACTTATATACATATATATATATATAATATACTTGATAATATCTCACATGTGTATACTTTTATTATCAACTTATTTTATATCTAGGAGATTGGATTACTTCTTGGTATCTGAACGTATTCAAAACAAAGTATGCGATAACGTTATAAGAAGCAATGTTTATGGAAGTGATCATTGCCCGATTGTTTTATACGTTACTTTATAAAACAAATTCCATTTGTCATTTATCGATCATTCCTCATTTAATACAATTATAATAATGATGTTTTAATATGTTCTATTTATTGCAAAATATACTTTGAAAATAAGAAATGATATCAATTTTAAAAATTTTTCCTCAACTAAGAATTAAGTTCAACATTATTTTTTTGTATTTTCGCGGGATAATAGCGCCATCTTGACCATGTTTATTATTGCCATTTTCTCCTTTCTGATAAGGAGAATGTTCGAGTTCAGTTTTCTTTTTTTTTTTTTTTGTTTACGATAAAAATTACCATCAACAATATGTCACGATTTTCTGATAATATTATTTACTATGCCGAATGTTATTCATATATGTATCGTATATTATTTTTAGTTTTCTCTTAAATAGAAGAATTTAATTTAATTCAAACACTTTTTATATTTCCATTATCTACAATTCTATCATATTCTATTATCTGTTAATTAAAAAATACTTCCAAATTTAACCTTTCAAAATACTTCCAAAATTTATTTTAAATGTAAATATATATACAAAACAGTATCCATCTATATTAGTAATCAATATCTATATAGACCCAATATCTGTTAGTAATTAAAACAGAAATGGTACACAAATTCTATAAACAAAGTACGAAAAGAAAACATTATAAAGTAATCGAAATAATAATTATTTTCAAATGTAATTGTGTGAGAGAGAGAGAGAGAGAGAGAGAGAAAGAGAGAGAGAGAGAGAGAAAGAGAGAGAGAGAGAGAGAGAGAGAATTCTATAGATAATAAATGAATTAAATTTAATTTACGTATCGATGACATAATTTAAAGTCTTTTTTATTGACCAAAAAGAAAATATTCTATTCCTATTCTTATATTGCATTATATTAAAAAACAAAAAAAATTAATAAATAAATAAATAAATAAATAAAGTTGAATAATTTAACATAATCCATTAGTTGAAAAAAAAACATTAACAATAAGATAACCTATATTGAGACACAAAATAACTTGGTAGTTATTTCTTATCATATTATCATTATGTAATTTTAAGTATTTGAAAAATACTTATAAAACCATTAATATCTATCTCGTATAGAATAAAGGAAATATATGTAATATTCGATTTATTTTATTTCCAATGAATAATCATAAAATAATGAAAGAAATTCTTTTTCTTTTGATTTCAAGTAAATTTCGTAAAATACGTAATTAAAAAATTATAAAAAGAAATAATATTAATAATATTTTTTGTTAAACTTTGCAAATCATTTATCTATCTATTTAACGACTGACTGAAAGACATTGAACTAAGCGACATGTAGAATATGCTCCCATACGTTGTGTAGTGTTACTGATGTACAGTGCCACGAATGTTTTTGCGAACCGGTTAAAGCGAATTATTAGTGATTTACTATCATGAATTCGTTTTAAGGAAGAATTATAAATTATTCTTGGATTAATTACAATCCCCTATTGTTTTGGATTTTGTACAAAAAGGTAAGATTTAACCAAAAATGTAAAGGTTAAGATATATTTGTGAACGTGTCACGTCAGTCTATGAAGTTACGATGATATTAACCCTTTGCACTCGTATGTTTAGCGTAACTCGACATTCTTTAGAATGGGATACTAACAATTTTTTTGTGTCATAATATTTATTTATATTTCCATTAGAATAAAATATGTGATGTATTTATTTTTTCTAAAAAAAAAGAAAAAAAAATAAACATTACAAGAGGTTAATAATAATTTTTAAATTAAATCAATAATTGTTTTTAATGTAAACCTTGTTGTGAATTAGAATATTACAAACATTTTAAATAAATTGATTAGTTGATCGTTTATGAGTTATTTATATTGTTATTTTTATATACCAGATGTTAGTAATGAATGTTATCATATTTTTCATTGTATTTGTATTTTATTCTTATTATATACTTTATATGTATTTTAATTATTATAATAATGTATTATTTATTTTGTTTTAGGAAGTGTTTTTAATATAATTAATCCTGGCGCCTAAACAAAATGCTTCCACCATATTCGCACAAGGATTCACGCAACATTGGCAGCCGTATCAAGGAGAAGCTTCTTGGTTGGAAGCGTTTAATTTTTTCTGACAAAAATACCAGGAATTTATTTTTGTTTTCAGTTTTAAATTTATCTTTTGCTTTCGTTGAGTTATCATACGGATTATGGACAAACAGTTTGGGCCTAATCTCAGATAGTTTCCATATGTTTTTCGATTGTACCGGCTTGTTATTTGGTTTGGTAGCATCGGTTATCACAAAATGGAGAGCCAATGACCGATACTCTTATGGTTATGTACGTGCAGAGGTATTAGGCGGATTCGTTAATGGATTGCTATTGTTATTCATAGCTGTCTTTATAATGTTTGAAGCTGTTGAAAGAGCTATCGAGCCACCTGAGATAAAACACGAAAGACTTTTTACTGTATCTGTGATGGGACTCATAGTGAATTTAGTAGGAATATATGCCTTTCAACATGGACATGGGCATGGCCATGGTGGTCATGGGCATTCTCATTCTCATAGTAGTGGGCATGGCCATTCTCATTTGAATCATAATCACAGTCACAATCATCTTGATATTGAAATGGATCCAACTTTTACTGTTAATAATTCTCAAATTATGAAAGGAGTTTTTTTACATATATTAGCAGATACTCTGGGATCTGTAGGAGTAATTATATCGGCTGTTTTGATGCAAATGTTTGGTTGGATGATAGCTGACCCTATTTGTTCCATGCTCATTGCAGTATTGATAGTGTTAAGTGTAGTTTCATTAATGAAAGAATCTTGGGAGATTCTTATGCAAAGACAACCTTCGGCTTTGGATCATGTTTTACCACAGTGTTACAATAAAGTGACCCAATTGGCTGGAGTTTATAGTGTACAAGAACCACATTTCTGGACACTTTGTTCTGAAGTTTATGTTGGTTGTATAAAACTGGAAGTAGCACGAACTGTAGATCCAAAGTATGTGGTTGCGCATACTCAAATGATTTTTCAAGCAGCAGGTGTGAGACAACTAACGGTGCAATTGGATTATGCACCTATGTGATCTATCAGAAACGTGCGTATTGTAAAGTGTTCTTATAAATGCTCCAGAAGTGTATTCATTTGTCGAATTTGTCAAAAAGGTGCAAGAAGTACAGCTCTGACGCAAACTATTTTTGCGATTTTGAGTCTGTGCGGTTGCTTAGTTTTTAATAGAGGAGAATATCAATTTCAATTACAAATTATTTAAAGAATTATATATAATTTGCCAACTGTCAGCCATTGGAGCCATCAATATAGGACCCTTTTAGTCCTAAAGCTCCAAACTGCTGTTTTCTAGCTTTTTGAGCATCATGCTCTATAGAAATTATATAAATCCAAACAATATTGCATTTCATTATATAGTTAATAAACTTTTACTTTTGTGCTTTTAAATTAATGCGTATAGATCTCTTTTGAGATCTGGATTCTTTTATGATTACGAAATACAAAAATGTTCTTGTAACCGATATCTATTGACTTGAAAATTTATAGATAAATTATCATTTTCAAATATTAAATCTAATCATAAGATTTTCATTTTTTATATATTTCTGTAAAGATGCTCATTTTCAGGTTATGTTAATGGTTTTTACCAATATATTATCAATATATTATCAAATATATTTAACAATAAATAAAAATAGAAGATTTTTAATATTTCGTTGAAGTAATTTATATGAAATATGATTTATATAAAATACTTATTTTATAGTAGAAGTGTTATTCCATTATAAATTACTATTCAAATATTGTAAAAATAATTTAAGTCGAAAACAATTATAATTATATTAAAATCAATAGAATTAATTCCGAACAAATTTTTTAAGGAACATCTGTTAAGCTGGATTTTTGCATTTAAAAAGAAAGAAGAAAAAAAAAGGAGAAATTGCTCGATATTTTCTATATATTTGTGCATTAATATATATGTTATTGTAATTCATTTTCTTTATCAATGGATTTTATTTTGCAAGAGTTACTTTTCATATATACATAGGCAAGTGTGATGCAGTATTACTAATGAACTAGACAGAAAATTACTATAAATCATTATGCAATTTTAGGATAAAAAAAAAAACAACATTTTTCAACCAGATGTGCAGATTCAACCAGAAAATGCAGCTTATAGTAAGAAAAGAAGAAAAAAGAACAAAATATTTACATTCCATGACGTAGATCAATCATTAACGAAGATTTAACCGACTAACTTTTCCCGCCAAAAATCTGATCAATGATAATCGCATGAAATTCCATTGACCTCATAAGGAACGAGTCGTTGTCATTTTAATTTGCAATAATTAATATTAATAAAACAAACAAAAAAAACAAGCGATTGTTTAATGATTAATCGAAATCATGAAAGGAACGTATACCTTTTTTTTTTATTATACTGTTGTGAAACTTGTATGATGCATCGTCTCTCCATAGTAATTATTCCCAGCGAGAGCTCATATTGTTATGTTTTCATAATCTTAATATATAACCTAAAGAAGCGCATGTAAAAAAAAAAAAAAAAAAAAAAAAAAATAAAAAACAGAACGAGGATAAGAAAAAGGATATCTTTAATCGAAAAAGATAAGGATAATAAAAAATACTTCTAACGAACTTTTTTTATCGTTTTTCCCTTTTCTAAAATGTTTACCCGTAGTAGTGTCTATGAATGTGTATATATATATATATTTATTTATATATATATATATATATGTATGTATGTGTGTTTGTGTTGTGTATATATATAGTTTATATTCGTACATACATATAATCTCAAATACGTATTACATTTATTTTAGAGGATATGTATACACATATAAATACATAAAGGTTTATAATAAAATTACTTCGAGTTGATTTCGCACGTTGAAGTTTCAATAGCGTTAAATCTCTATTAAATAATTTTCACAGATAATAACGTGTAACGTACGGTAACGATTTTACCGACAGTACCGACGGTAATGTAGATCTTGTCAAAACGATTACTTATTTAATTAGTTTCTTTTTTTTCTTTCTTTCTTTCTTTCTTTCTTTTTTTGTCGTAAAGTAGGCCCACAAATATGACATGTAACATCCGAAAAGATATTTTTTTTTTTCGCTATTTCTTAACGTTATAATTATTAATGGTGTTTTGTACGTGGCAGATAATAGAAAAATGTTTACTACCTACATAATAGAATAATAACGAGCGTGTATATATATATATATTTATATATATATATATGTGTGTGTGTGTGTTTATTTAACGATAAATAAATGACCTACCGTTATAAAATTATTCGTATGAAAGTATAAGAAGAAACATATTGAGAAGAAAATCTGACTAAGCTGAATCAAAAACAATTGTAGGTTATGTTGTACATCATTTACTATTTTCCTATCTTTTTCTCTTGATCTTTCTTGATTTTTTCTTTAATAAAATTTCTTTTTGACAGATCAGGATTTATGGCAGTATAATTTGTGCGTTTTTTTACGCAGATGGTCGAATACTTAAGCCAAATATTGAGAATTATTAATCTTGTATTAGCGTTTCTGAAATATCGCAGAAATACAACAATTTATAATAATTATTAACTATGTGTTAATTCTATTACTTGATTTGGCAGTTTTTTCTTCGAACGATATATTTCGTAACTGTACATATAGATGAATCGTCGTATATATATATATAAATATATATATATATATACATATATATATATATATATAAATATAAATATATATATATATATATATATATATATATATATATATATATTTCATAAAATTACAATTTATCGACTTTTTTATTTTCTCTCTTTCTCTCTCATATCTATCTTGGATTTGTTAGGGTTAAAATTTATAATATAAAATTTCTCTAAAATTCCAACAATATGTTACTTGCCTTAAACCTGTTTCTTTTTTTTTTTTTTTTTTTAATCTCTCTCTCTTTCTTTTTTCTTTTCTTTCTTTATTTTATTATTTTTTTTTTTTTGTCAAATTTTTTAATCATAACTTCCATATACAACATTTAATAATATCGACGATATAATGTACTAGTGATAATAATATATTACTCTGAGTCGTATCTTACAATCCATCTAACAACGATGAACGTAATAATTATCGCAGTCGCAACAGCCTCTTCTTTAATAAACATTCCAATCGAGAAAATAAGACGCATATATTATGAATTTTGGTCTTGCTACGATCATTAAGCTATGAATTCTGACAAGATATAGAAACAGCAAAAAGAAAATTTCATCTTGATGATTAATGAAAGCCTTCGAGTTCAAATGTTCCTTTCTTTCTTTTCTCGACAAAGTCTATTTTATTTATATTTTTATTTATCAAATAATTAGCCCATAATAGTAATATCTTTGAATAATTCAAGGAAATGAATACTGTTAAAGGACTAAGAGCAAAGCTAGTAGCGAATCTAAGTCATTCCCTTTTTTCTATTCTAATCCAAACTTTGAGATATCATTATCATCATCATCATCATTATCATTATCATTATCATCATGATCATCATCATGTACCATCATCATCTACCATCATCATCGTCATCATCATCATCATCATCATCATCATCATCATTATTATCATCATCATCATCATCATCATCATTATCATTATCAACGTTGTAATTTATAAGCATTTGTTCTACAGAGGACTGGGAGATCCTGGTCCCAATTTTTATTTCCTGTGTATTATCCATCTTTACAGATGAAAATCTAAACAAAGTTGTTTGCTAAAAAAAGGCTGTACTCTTGAAAAAAAAAAAAAAAAACCTAAAAATCAATATACGTATCTCTTTTCTTATTCCTCAACTCACTTTTTATTTTCTCCTATTCTAATAATAGTAGCTTTCTTTCTTTAATATACCTTGCTAGGAACATTCTACTTTGACAGGATTCAACCTGGTATTTATTATTTTTTCTTTCTTTTTCTTTTTCTTTTTTTTTTTTTTGCTTTCAGTTCTGACTCTTGTTCCTTTTCATTTATTGGATTCATTTTTTCTTGCTTTTACCACTCTTCTGTAACATAGTAATTTTTAATCGACAATTGGAACCACCGGTATAGACTACCTCAGCTCTACCAGCTTCTTCAATCGCTGCTACCAAAGCTTTGACTGATCTTACGTTAACATCCTTAGCACTAATCTCAAAACAATTGCCTGTATAACGATCTCTCGTACATTTACCAATACTCGATGCTTGTTTCTCTGTTAATTCGATACCATCTAAACAAAGCCAAGTAAGATATTGAAGATTCATAATAATCGTTTGAAGAAAAACATGTTCCATTTGTGTTTTTTTGGCGCTGTCGGTGACAATTAAGCCATTCATTTTAAGAAAACTCAAATTACAAATTTTTAAATGCTTTGCTATTTGACGCATCGTTTTCTCGCTGTCCTCTAAACTGATACGCCAAAAACTGATTCTTAGTGATTGTAAATTGCGAAAGTGTGAAGAGAGACAAGCAAAAAATTGTTGGAGTATTTTGTCGTCAATAAATAATAAAGATCCACTGCTACCTCCTATGGCCGATTTGTCTAACGATAAATCTAACTCGCTTAAACCGGTGAAGCCTGCTAAGAATGGAAGTAGTAGAGGTCCGCGTAATGCCAGCCGATCGTTTACCGTCACCTAAAATCAGAATTAATGTCATATATTGAAGTTTATAACGTAATAATTAAAAATAATCTTGTTATAGAAATTTTTCCGTTTAAATCCATTTTTCTTATCTTTATCATAATTATTAATTAAGTATTATCTAATATAATTACAATTCTATTACCATAGGACTTGCACATATCCGATATATACTATAATTTTTTTTAATACAAAAATTTTATCATAGATTTTATCTTGATATTATTTATTAACAAGATTATAATTATAATTCAAATAAATATTGTCATCATATAAATATGATCATCATTTTTCTTTTTTTTTTTTCGATATCATATATTTTTCTCTTATTTATTATATTATTATATATTATTAATATCTATATCGAATATTAGCAAAATAAACATTGACATAAGATAAATAAATGTTGGACTTTATAGATCAATAGAATCTCTTTTATCTCTATGAAATTAATTATTATTAAAAGCCAACCTGGAATCCAGCCAATCTGAGAAAGACGATAGCAGGACAAGCTGGAGGAGGTGCAGCTCGTAGTAACTCGGCACCAGCATCGTCACGACGTCCTAATCTCGCAAGAGGACCTTCGTGGACTGCCAGGTGGAGACGAGCATTACATAGACTCAATTCCCTCACGTTCGTATACCTCAGTAACTCTGAGAATACCGCTAGAGTTTCGGATTCCTATATGCAGAAATATATACGTACATACATACATACATATATACATATATATATATATGTATATAGATCTCATTTGTTTAAACGAGAATTCTCATCTCTACGAGATTTCTCATCTCTGGTGATAACATTTCGAGCATACAAAGAGATACTTTTCATAATTGTATCTTTTTTTTTTTTTTTTATTTATTTATTTCATACAACAAATTAAAACGTTTGAAATCATAAATGAATCATGTTAAAAAATATATATGAAAAAAAAAAAAACAAAAAAAAAATAATAATCACAGTCAAATTAAAAATAATATTCGTTAGTAATTTTTCATTATTTTATATTATATGATATTATTAAAAAAAAAAACAAAAAAACAAAAAATTATAATAATAATAATAAATGAACAATTTGTTTTGTTTTTGTTTTGCTTGGATCATTTAAAGTATAATTTAATTTCTTTTTTATACAATAATCGATAGAAAATCAATGGCTTTCGAGCTCGTTAAAAATTGATGCTAAAAGCAAAGGTAAATCTATGTGGGACGTTAAGAATGCGCACTTGAAACGTCTAACGAACTTAACTTCTCTAAAATTTCTTCCAACCTTTTGAAGAAAGTTTAGAACTCAAGTAGCAAGTAGTGCTATCGATAGAAACTATAAATTTACTTAATCATCTAACTTTTTAACGACTTTTTCAAAGACACATCTTTGAACTTCCTTTTCGTTGATCTTCGTATTTTCTTCGTTTAAATTTGATCATTCTTCAGGCTAATTGACGAATTGGTTTGATGTTTTTTCTTCATTAAGAATAAAAATTATGTAAATTAGATTTTTAATTCTCTTTGCCTTTGTCATGAATAAAAATTAATTAATAAAGTATTATATGTCGATAATGCATTATTTTCTAGCATTATAATAAAGTATTTTTTTAATTAAAAAAAAAAAAAAAAAAAAAAAAAAAAAAAAAAAAAAAAAAAAAGAAAAAAAGAATAATAATTATTCAAAAGACAAAAGAATCTATAATATTGTCGAAAAGATCAAAATTTATATATAAAATTGAATGAGTTCTATATTATCGGTATATCTTGCGTATCCAATTGAACAAACACTTCATTGATTAATTTTATATACACGATAAAAACAAAATATTATAAATTTTGATTAGCAAAACAATCTTACTTCTATTCTGAAGGTCCAACCCTCAAGACTGAGAAGTTTTAAAGTTGTATTCCTAGCCAGTGCTTGACAGAGAAGTCTAGATGGATGATCATCAAGGGCTAGTCTTGGACTTGCTAGATCAAGAAGTTGAAGACAAGGTGCCTCTGTCAAGGCCAGGACTAGAGGCATCACATCAGCTGGTTTCGAAGCACCGGCCGCTCTAAGAGCATCTAAGTATCGTGCTTTTCTTATCGTTTCTCCTAAACAGCCAGCATCCAAACCACCCAAAAGACACTTTGACACGTTCAATGATCTCAGCTTACAGCTTGGCTCTCTGTAAACAAAGTGAATTATTTTTCTGATTAGTAAACGTATTTTTTCTTTTTTTTTCTTTTCTTTTTTTCTTTTTTTTTTTTACCAATGGCTATTAGATTTATTGCAATTTATGATTGATACATTTTGACAATTGGATTTAATTAACATATATATATATATGAAATTATTAGACAATTTATTATAATTATTATCATAATTGTTATCATTGATTGTTAAATATAAAATCATTTTAATTTAAAACTTCTTCAACTTTAAATCATCGTTAAAATTGGAGATTAGAATATGTTATTATTTGTGATAAAGGGAAAGTTAAAATATAATCAGTAATATTTTTTGTCACGTTAATTAGATCAAATATTATCAAATATAATCGATAAAAGTTAACGTAGCTTTTGATATCTTCCAGTTAAGCTTAGTCACGATCAATGATCCGTATAATCGTTTATCTTATTAACACCAGTCGGCTGTAAAAATCGAGTGAGAAGCATCTCGTTTCCCCTATCATTGTGATTTACCGTGTGAACTAATATCATAAATAGCGTATTGCCATGATCTATCCAGTGAAATAAATCGTCTATTTTTTTTTTTTTTTTTTTTTTTAAGAGTATCTAGACAGACATTCATGACATCTTATATTTATTAATAATTTTTATTTGCATTTTATATACAATTTGTTATGGAGTATGTATGAAAAAAAGTGAACTTTCTTTAATTGATTTACATTTATCATTTTAATAATATTTTTCAGATAGAATATATATATGTATAAAATATGATTAATGTTTAATATGAAGCATTAATATTAAATATCTTTAATTTTAAATTTTTCTTTAAATTAAAATAGCATAATATAATTAATGTTTACTATTTAAATCAGCATATTTTTTTTTTAATTATAAATAAGCTATATGTAAAATTTGATTTAATCGATTTCTTGTATAACGATTTAATACAAAAAATATTTCACACACACACACACACAGACGCCATTCCTATTCCTTATACATATATGTATAAAGAAAAGAGATAAAATAGAAATAATTGGGTATTTATTGCAAATTTTATAATACTTCATATTCAACTCTTAATAAACAATAATAATCATAATTAAATTTATATATATATATATATGAAATTTTACATCTAAAAAATGCTTTGACTTTTGAAAAATAGAATATATTTTAGATGCATGCTATCGATATAGGTATCATTGATAATAAAAATGATAAAATGAGAACGAGAGAGACAGAGAGGGAAAAGGTTAAGGAGAAAATTAATGAAAGACGTGAACGCGTGGAATGTAAAGCACGCGTAAAGCCACCAGGTTGAAATAACGCTGTAGACATTCTTTTTCTTTTTTCTTTTTTTTTTTATTTTTTATTATTATTTTTTTTTTCCTTCTTTTCTTTTCCCTGAAAGATTCAATTTATTCTCATTGGGACAGACAAAAGTGAATAGGCCTGGGAAAAAAGGGAGAAAGAAGAAGAAAAATGGGAAGTAAAACGGTCCAGGCCAGCTGGTGCTCGTTTTTAATTAAAAACATATCATACGATTTGTAATTATGAATGAGTCATGCTTGAGATTCGTTTGACGGTCAAATGCTCGACAAAAAAAATTTTTTTTGCAATTTATTTCAATCAATTAGAAAACGACTAATTTTTAATATCCTAAAACGAATTGGTTCTTATTAATGAATATTTATCTTTCGTTTCTTTCCAAAGATAATAAAATTTTAATTTTTATATTTTTACATGAGAATAAAATTAATTGATTTCAATTAATACGTGGCTGCAATTAAAAATAATGTGTCCATATATATATATATATATATATTAATATATCAAGCTAATTTTTTTTCGAAAATTTTTAATGAAAAACATAAAGAATATCTGTTTAAATATACTTATTATACTACTGATCATGAATAAAAATTTTACTGTATGTGTGTGTGTGTGTGTGTGGGTATATTTTAGTTTTATATTCTTAATGATTTTGAAGTTAAGATGATCACTGTATTATAAATATTCTCTTGTCATTTAAAAATCTATCTTGTAGTTTTAAGATTACTTTTTATTACTCGTTGCAAATTATTTCTATTCTTTTTTCTTTTTTTTTTTTTGTGAAATAAGTACAGCAAAATAATAAAAACGATCAAATTTATTTGTCGAAAAAATCTTTACGTAATTCTTTGTTTCTTCTTTTTTTTTTTCAAAGTTTACAAAACTAATTAAAAATTAATTGTCATCGATTGAATTTAATTGCGAAATACTATCACTTACTGTTCTCAAACATTTGTTCGATCAAATTGGAATAGATAAAACAAAAATCAAAAATAGAAAATAAAAAATAAAAAATGGAAAATTGGAATGATCGATGATATATATATATATATTTTTTTTTTTATGAACTAATTATAACTCAATTAAAATTCGGAATAATAAAAGCGCGTAAATTAAAATTGTTTGAAAAGACTTCGCGAAAATCCAAATGACATCCTATTGTCCTTCAATAGATTAAACTTTTAATTAATAAATTAGAGATCAGGTAAAAATTCCATGACGAAAGTTTTTGTATAATCAAAGATTCCTGAGATCTTTACAGTTTTGAGAAAAGAATAATAATGGAAAAAGAAGGACGAATATACAAAATTAGCTATACAAAATTAGTCACGTTTGTATTAGTACATATATCTCATTGGTCTAAAATTATTACTCGTATAATTATAAGATAGAAAGAGAAATAGATAGATAGATAGATTGAACTATAGATTTGTGAACTACTGATATATTAGAAAGTAATTTTTTTTTTTCGAAAAGATCCTTAAGGATCGAAGGAAAGACGTTATCTGTCAAATAGTCGTCGTAAAATTGCGTTTTTTTTTTGCGTAAAGATCTCGATTCTCGTAAAAAAAAAAAGCAAGAAATCAGAAAACTGTTGGATAATGAAAGTTGAGAAATATAGGGGTGATTTTATTGTTCAGATATTGTTACTCGAAAGGGTGTGGATTTCTTTTATGATGGAACATCATACTATACATATATTTTTCCCTTAGCTTTTTTGCTTCGTTCGACATTATATATACGATTATATTATTTAATAAATTTCTCTACTTTCATTATTTTTGATATCTTTAAAAAATTAGAAAAGAATTATTGACATTTAACTATTGATATTTTAACGTTACTCGTTAATTGATTTTAACGCATAAAATAACAATAATATATTATAAATAATAAAAATTTTAACGGATTTAAGAAAGATTTAATAAAATTTTCCTAAATTATAGTCATTAATAAAAACTTTTACATTTCTATCGTACATACATTAAAAAAGCTATCGTATATATATTAAATGCATAATCATTCAGGCTTTATTAATTGTAAATTATATATGCTGATTATTCCACCATATATATATATATATATATATATATATATATATATATATATATATATATTATTATGTCTCCGATCATACAATATTCAGAATTACGCAAATTATGGAAACGCAATGACAGAGAAATCTACCACGCAAATGTGAACTGAAAGTGAATTGAATCGCGTAATATTCCACGATTATGCTAAAGAGGAGAATCATTTCTTCGCATTTTCTCGATTGTTATCGAGTCAGCCTTGATTGTACTTATTTGTAAAAAGGAAAGAATTTGTTAAGCCAAATATTCTATTTTACCGAGGAAAAAATTATAAAGAAATTATAGTTCCATTTTATAGATTATATATTCTATTTGCATCAGTTGATAATTTGTTAATGAAATTTTTAATTGAATAGTATTATAAAAATACTTCCTTTGGTCAAGATACTATAAAAAAAACTATGATCAAACAATAAAGTTCATTAAGGTATCCTTTCTCTCTTCATTAAGTAACGAATAACAAGAACTCTAAGATGATTAGATAGTCTTTTTGATAGGTACAACTTAAACAAAGATAACATGTTATGTTATAATTCTAATCTAACGTTAACTAGACAAAGAGAGGAATAACATTAAAATAATAAATGATGTTTTTTGATCGTTTGTCAATTAAATCAAATAAAATGTCACATTTGAATCTTTTATTAAAGCAAATAATCTCTAATCACAAGTCAATTTTATTATCAAAAAGTAAAAATAATAAATTCAAATAACCATAAATATATTTACCTAATAGCATTGAAGATCTCATGAAATCCGGTACCCTGGTGACTGCTGATGTCACAGGTTGGTAATGGATGCATAAGAGGTGGTCGATGACAAAGTACACTGTCACTATTTCGCTTGCTACTGCCGTTACTATCATTTTGTGGCAAAGGTCCGTTTCCGGTAGCAGTGCCATTTTCGTTTCCTGTTGAAGTAGAAGCAGTAGTAGTAGAACTGGTAGGTCCAGTAGTACTACCAGTACCATGTCCATGTCCATGAGCGATCGTTGGACTAAGACCAAGGCCGAGACCCAGTCCAAAAGGTAATCTTGGTAAGGTTGCTGGCCTGGTTAAACTTCCATAAGCTGCCAAAGCACCGCGCGGTAAAGAAGAGTAGCAACGATTTAAGGGAAGTGTGCCGAGGATACTTGAGGCGTATCCACTACTACCAGATCCGGAACCTGAACCTAAAAAAAAAAAAAAGAAAAAAATTGGTCAAATACATATCTTCAAATGAGTTGAACATATTAAATATGTTTTTTTTTTAAATAGTTGTAAAAGATAAAATGTTTCATTAATATTATATTAATTTTTTTTTTTAAATTACATGTTATGAGAAATGAATGATTATTGATCAATATAGTATATTAGCGTGATATACAAATTTATTGAATTATATTGATAAGAGAAGTGTATATATAATAATAATAATAATAATAATAATAATAATAATAATAATAATAATAATAATAATAATAATAATAATAATAATAATTATAATAATTATAATAATTATTATTATTATTAATTATGATAAAAATTGTTAAATTAATTCTGAGGAATTTCATGTCATCGTGATAACAATAGATATCGTTAATTTTGAAAAAAAGAAAAAATATTCATATAATTCGGAGAAATTTGACGTCACTTATTTCGTTCATTGAACAGAGAAAATATTAAAATTGAAGTTCATAAGAACTATATTCATGTTCATATTCACATATGAACATGTTAAAAGTTAATACTTATTATTTATACTTAAAAGAAACAAAAAATGATTAACAATTTTATTAATTCATAATAATAATAATAATAAAAAAAAATTATACTGTATTATTTAACAATTATAAAATATTGATCTTGCGAATATATTATAGTTTGAATATATCAAATAATTCAATTCTCTTGTCGTGGCTTAAGAAAAGTTCTCCTTTGGTAAACTTTTCGAGACAGAATAATGAGTTTTAACTTTTATTAGCGTTGGCAGAACGTGAATATTATTATAGAAGAACGGGAAATTTTTATGCTCTTAGAATTTTCCCACGGGCTAAGTTTACCAAGAGATTTAAGACGAGGGTGAATATAATTTATATTACGACTCTGAGGCGTTTCGATAAATTCAGATGAACATTGACCCATTTTTCTGAGATGGAAAGAAAAAGATAGGAAATAGAAGCAGAGATAGAGATAGAGATAGAGATAGATAGAGAGAGAGAGAAAGAGAGAGGGAGAGAGAGAGAGAGAGAGAGAGAGAGAAAACAATCCCTTTTGTTTCTTTATCTCTCTCTCTCTCTCTCTCTTTCTCTCTTTCTTACTCTCTTTCCCTCTTATTCTCTTTGATGAAGGGAATACAAAACGTTTACGCTTGGTCGTCCAATTTACGTTTCATATTTGTTAATGGAGCGTAAGGCAGGAAAGTAATAAAGCGTAGAAAAAAAAAAGATGACTTGACGAGTACAAAGAAAGTACCTTCGTCGCTTGATAGAAAGTGCATCGAGAGTGGTGAAACGATTTAAACTCTCAGCGATATGAACCGTTGCCCTTTCATCCGAGTTGTCCGAGTTGACTCGATTAATTAACGACAAAGATCCCAAAGGAAAATGGTTCAAGTGAGTAAATTATACGTCTAGTATCGTACGTGAACGTTATGGTAAAGTTTTCTATCAAATATTAATGTTATTACCGAGTTTTTCTTGTCTTTTTTTTTTCCTTCTTTCTTTTCTCTTTTTTTTTTTTTTTTTTTTTTTTTTTAACAAATAATTTTCAACGCCACTACTAGTCACTAGTCAAAGATTTTATCATAAATTTAGCAATAATAATTACCATTAAATATTGACAATATTAAAGTTATCAATTATTCGTGTATGTAATAATAATAATAATAATAATAATAATAATAATAATAATAATAATAATAATAATAATAATAATAATAATAATAATAATAATAATAATAATAATAATGTGAATGTATTATTAAATTTATAATATATATATAAATTAAATGTATATTGTAAAATAATTATTTTCAATTGTAAACTCGAACGATATAAATTTTTAAAACATCGATTATTATGATTAAATAGATTATATACGTACAAGTGTATCTTAATGATTTGAAAACAATATAAATTATTTTGTCCTTGTTAAATGTAATTGAAGATTATTATTTAAATCACTTGTTATATTCTTTTCTTCGAAAAAAAGAGAAAAAAAAATCTTTTTGAAATTTTTTTCCCCATTAGTATAATAGAATAATATCTACTCAAATATGATACAATTTCTTATTTCCAATTGATTTTAATTATGTATTTGAGAAGATCAAGAAAAATAATTAATTATATTTTCTTTAATAATTATAAAAATAATTATATTTTCTTTTTTCTCTCTCTCTCTCTCTCTATCTCTTCGTCTCTCTCTCTCTCTCTCTCTCTCTCTTTCTCTAATAAATTTCTTTTTATACTTTTATTGAATATCAAGTAATAACAACGTCAGCAACAAATATAACAAGTACTTCGTCTTACATACTTACATATAAGTATATACGTACTTAATACTTATTGTACATATATTTGTTAATGTTAAGATCACGGATGACATCAATTGTTAGAACAAACTCCCATTTGTCTAAACTGATGAGCTTGCAGATAGCTTGAGAAATATATAAAGAGAAACAGAGACAGAGACAATGACAGAGAAATAAAGAGAGAGAGAGAGAGAGAGAAAATGATGAAGAAAGAAAGAGAAGAGAAATAAGTTTTGCTGGATCTAACGAAGAGAGAAACTAATGGAAAGAGACAGACAGAGAGTAAGTGAGAGAGAGAGAGAGAGAGAGAGAGAGAGAGAGAGAGAGAGAGAGAAAGAGAGAGAGAGAAAGGGCAGTATTTCTCTGAAAGATGATTAATAGCTTATTCGCAAGCGGAAATTATGTTGGACGTGAACCTGCGCTCTGTTTATCGATCTCTCTCTCTCTCTCTCTCTCTCTCTCTCTCTCTCATTTTCTCTTACATACTCTTTCTCTTCCTCCCTTCTCTCTTTCTTTCCCTTTTCGAAATAAGTCTCTCTTTCGTTTTGTTTCTCAACGTGTTATATTAAACGAATTCCTAGCAGTGCGAATCGATTCGCGTCGCGGTTCTCACGTCCCTTAAGAGAGGAACCTACTCCTACAAAATACTCATATTTATTACCAAAGGAATTCTGTTACAGATTGAATTGTCGAGAAATGGAGAATTTTGATATTTCAATTTCACCTAATGGCCTCTCTATTTCTTCCCTATTCGGGAAATTGTATCAGTTGCACGATCATCATAACAATCGTAAGGGTGATAAGTTATTTAGTGATTTGTTATATAAAATTATAAATCATTTTTTTGTTCTCTTTCTTTCTTTCTTTTTTTTCTTTTTTTTGTTCTTTTTTTGTTCTTTTTTTTTTCTTTTTCAACATATTTTCAAACATCTCTTGATTATAGTGCTTGCTTACGTACATAAAAAATATTTGTAAACAATTATGTTTACTTAATATGTAATCATGTTTACTAATAGATTTTGGAAAAATCAATGATTATGTTATCAACAATAATTCAGAAATATATTAAGAAATTGTAAATAAAATTTTTTTTGAATATACTCATTCATCTTGTATACATGTAAAAGGTATTTGTAAAGACAAATGATACAATGTTTATGGAACTTACTTGATAGTAAAAATTTTTGAAAATGGAAGAAACAAAAAAGAAAGTAGAAATTTACAAACGAACCTAATTATACTTTCAATAGAAATTATTTTGCCGATTTATTTTTTTTTTCTATTCGTTCTATTTAAAATAAGATAGAATATTATTTTCTATGATAATAAAAGTAGGACTATATATCTATGTATAACGATAATTTAATAATAATTTTCATTCGTTAATTACTTTTCCGATCGTTTGAAACTCTAAAAGAAAGCGAGAGAGAGAAAAAGAAAGAGAGAAAGAGAAAGAGAAAAAGAGAACCAAGTTCTCATATAACACGTTGAGAACGTTCTGAAAGGAAGAGAGAAAACTTAGTCAACACTTTTCTCAAGATTATAATTTCCTTCGGATTATTTTCATTCGTATCTAGAAGTACTTTTCTCATTGGTGTTTCACGATCAAAATTTGCTTCGAAGCTAGAAGCAAATGGTTCTACCACCACTACCACCATCAGTACAAAAGCACCAGTATCAACACCGACACCAGCTTCATCACCACCACTACTATCATACCACTATTACTACTATCCATAGCTTAAAGTTCAAAAGGGTTAAACTTTCAAGTTGTCTCTCTAAGTGTCCGTTAGTAAGTAAAACGCCAACGGGGAGTTTCTATACAATATATATATCTGTGTATTATATATATATATATCAGATTTAAACTGATGTCATCGGTCCTCTAGGTAATTTCAAATCTAAGTTTCTCTAATTCCAAGTTGATGGTTATTGAGTTAATATTTCTAATATGCTGAGTAACAGACATGAACCCTTGTTAGGATCATTATTAATATCCTAGTTATTGTTTTTATGTCATAGTTAAATTCAGTTTTCATCATTACATTGTCATGTGTCTGATATTATTAAAAAAAAAAACACAAAAAAAAAACAAAAATCTAATAATATTAACACCAACAGTATATTAATACATTACGTATGTATATGTTGAAATTTAAGTCTTCGAAATTTCAAGTAAATCGTTATTGATTTGATGTTCCCTAATATATTGAGTAGAAGACCTTAATCCTTTGTTAAGATGATTTATCACGATTTATACTTTTTTTCACAATAAAATTGAATTTTCATCATTATGAATGAATAATTACTATATTGATATTAAAAAAAAAAAAAAAAAAATGACATTAATACATACAGTATTGTGTATATATATATATATATATATATATATATAACATATCACCATCAGCACAATATAGTTAAAATTATTTAGTTAAAATTATAAAAAAAAAAAAATTATTATTTGAATCATTGCAGATATAATAAAAAACAATTATCTTTCAATATTAATAAATAAAGTTATTAGATTATTTGAATGAAATTAGAATTGAGGAGAATAAATAATGAGATTTTTTACCCATACTGATCCCTGAACTAGAAGGATCTTCGTTCTTGGATCCCCAACTTCCAGCTAGATTAAGAGCAAGAAGGGGTCTCTCCTTGAGCAATTCAGCAACGGAGGCAAGACCTTCTGAGCCACAACCCAAATGGGGCAAGTGCAGTGCCTGTACTTGAACGCAGCCACGAAGTGCTTCGCAGATTCGTGATACTTGTTCGCCGGACAGATTCATGTCGAGAACCAAACGTGCCAAGCTATTAGAAGCATGACTTAGGCCACGACACAAAGCGTTCACAACACATTCCAATCTGTAATTAAAAAGTTAGAAAAAGAAAAAAAAAACAACAAAATAATACGAACAAGAAAAAAAAATATTTTCATTTATATTCGTTTGATCCATCTATTTATTTATACATTGTCCCTTTTTATTTCTATTTTCTTTTTTTATTTATTTATTTATTTATTTATTTTTTTTTTTCTTAAGATTCATTTTAATATTACTCATTATTGATTATAATTATAAAATTTCAATTGATTGTAATTATTAAAGAATACTTTTCTCTCATTTTTTCATAATTCTTTTTACAGGTTTTACGTTATAAAAGTTTTTCCTTTCGGCGAAAAAGAGAAAGGAATATTGTAAACGAGTTTAAAAATTAATTAATTAATTAATTAATTAATTAATTAATCTAGTAAAAAGCAAAAAAAGAAAAACAGAAAGGAAAAACAGGGAAAGAGAGAAAAAAAAAGGGAACAGAGTGTAATTTAATATAACAGACAAATTGGAGTTTCCCGTTCATTAATTGTTCGATATAACACATGTAACAATTAGGAATATACAATGGGAATGATTTTCGAGATATAGTAAGAGAAAGATAAAAAGATCGAGAGAGACAGGATGATAGATAAGAAGTGACAGAGAGATTAAAGCGAATGAAAAAATCTGCTTCGTAAGGATAAGGAAAGAAAGAAAGAAAGAAAGAGAGAGAGAGAGATAGATAGATAGAGAGAGAGAGAGAGAAAGAGAGAGAGAGAGAAAGAGAAGATCTTTTATTTTATGCTAGTTTCTGACGGTGATGGCGGAAAATTAAGAGGCACGTCGGACGTTTTTCATCTTAAGAAAGAAAAAAAGAGAGGGAGAAAGAGAGAGGCTGATCTTTAACCACGGTATTTCTTCTTCTTTTTCTTTCTTCAAGCTTTTCCAGTTCCAACAATTCTTTCTACCTTCATTCCATTCTATCATCCTCCACCTTTAGCCACCACTCATTCTCCTTAATCATCGTCACGAATTCTTCCCTATCGTTTCTCTCAGCTTGTTCTTCTTGGTCCTCGTTTGAAGATTCCGTTTCGTTTGTCTTCTCCCCTTTTTGACCTCCGGCACATAGAGTTGCCTCTTCTTTCCTGATTTTCTTCCTTCATTCGTTCTTTCTCACACAAATCCGAGAGAATCGGTAAGTGGCTCCGGAACTCACAGGGGGTCGGTACTGTAAGGTAAAGGCTAAAAGAGGAAAGATAGATAGAGAAAGAGGGAAAGAGAGAGTGAGAGAGAGAGAGAGAGAGAGAGAGAGAAAGAGAGAGAACTATTGACTTCCGTTTGCCTTCGAGGCGAGTACCTACTGAAAAGGGCCCCAACGATTTAGAAGATTCTTCACGATATATCTGTTGGCTCATTATCGCAACTTCCCAGATATCCTCTCCTTTCCTCTCCTATCCTTTTTTCTTCGCTACTCTCTTCACTTCTCTCCTCTCTTCTCCTTTTTCTTCTTTTCTCTTGTCTCTTTGTCTTTTTTCTTTTCTTCCTTTTCTTCTTCTTCTGCTACTGTTTTTTTTTTTTTTTTTTTTTTTTTTTTGCTTCGAACTCATCCTTTATCTCTTATCATTCTCATCATTCAACACTTTTGCTTCTACAATTTAACAAACGTATTCATACTCTCGTTATACTTCTTCTTTTTCTTTTCCTCTTTTTTCTTTTTTTCTTGTCTTTTTCTCTTCGTATTTTTTTTCTTCTTTTTTTTTTTTTTTCTTTATTCCCATAGAAACTTCTTTTCTCAATCATTCTCTTGGCGTTTAGTTACAATTAAACTGTGCTCTTGAAACTCCAGCAAATAACGAAGTTTGGAAGTACTCTTTTTTAGTTCTTCTTTTTTTTTTCTTTTTTTTTTTTTGAGATTGTTTAAATATTTTAACTCGTTGGACTGAAATAACGAGTCTGATTCTTCATGGTGTAGGACGACGAAGTTATACTTGCTCTGCATGTGTGTATATGTGTGTGTGCGTGTCTGTCCGTGTATGTCATGAGATACATAGGATATTAATCATATTCATATGGAAAATATTCTGTATTAAATCATGCGTTAATATTTTTACTTGTTATATTATTTTCAGTTTTTAACTTACGACAGTTGTTGAGATTTAATTATTTAGAAATAATATATTTCAATAAGTTATATTATTTACTTATAATAATATTTTCAATTTTAAATTTAACTATAATTATTGAGATTTAATCTATTGATATATAAATTAATAATAAAGATTATATTCGTATAAGAAATTAATAAAGTATTACAAATTAGAACCTTTTTATTATACCATTCTCAATAATTTTATCGTAGTATCATTTCATTCGAAGAATAATAAACAAACGTTGACTATAAATATAATATTATCTTATAAATATTGTATTTACGAATTATTTCCCCTGTCATATCAATGGAAACAAGTATTAAACTAGATCTTTAACATGGGACATTACCCATCGGAAATTATTGCTGCATCGTTGTCTACTTCGATATAACGACTCGTTGCATTTTGACGAAGAAGAACTGAAGGGAACTTTTGGAGAACATTAAACTTTAGCGTAAGATTTATATCTTGAAGTCATGGAGGAGAGAGAGAGAAAGAGAGAGAAAGAGAGAGAGAGAGAGACAGAGAGATTGCCACGTCAGATCATATCATTTGAAATTACGAGATTTAAACTGAATGGAAAATAAAGAGGAAGAGAGAGAGAGAGAGAGAGAGAGAGAGAGAGAGAAGAGGAAGAGAGAGGGAGAGTTGATAGATTAATCTAATTTCTAACAAAATAGCTCGTATTATATGATTTAAGTGAAATTTAAATATTACAATTTCAATTTATTTAAATTATATTTAAATATTATAGAGATATTAGTAATGTATGAATAATACATTTTATATACTGATTGTAATTTATATATATATATTGTAATAATTTTACGTATTTTGCAATATGTAATTGCAACTTTTGTTTCATAATTTCCTTACTTTGCCATAATTTGCAATACACAATTGCAATTCCTAATGTATCATGCAATTAGATATTACAATTTTCATTGGGCCTTGCAATTATATAATTGCAAATTTTGTTACGTACTGCAAATATATAATTTTAATTTATATCATACTTCACATAATATAATTGCAATCCGCATATAAAATTAAAACATTATCAACAGATTAACAACAATAATAATAATAATAATAAAAAAAAATAATAATAATAATAAAAAAAAAAATAATAATAATAATAAAAATAATAGTAATAATAATAATAATAATAATAATGATAATAATAATAAAAAAGAAACTCACTTGTCATGTGCGGATTCTTCAAGGCAAGTGATGACAAGCTCGAAATCATTGAGTTTCTTCTTTCCAAGTACACTCTTTAAATGTCCAGCGAGTCTTAGTGCCTCGTCGGCAGGGAATTCTTGTCCAAGTAGTGAGGTAATCCTAACGAGTTTGACACTCTCGTTAGTGGCTAATGCATCGAAGAATTCATCGAGATACCTTGTGTCGAATCCCCTTTCCAATTGGAAGACCAATTCGAGGGCCTCGAGTGTACAAGCCGAGCTTTGGAGTATTTTGGACCAACCTTCTAGTTCTAAAGGTGAAGTGTGTACCAAAGGTGCTGGTGGTTTTTCATTAGGGGCTGGTCCAAATCCAGAACCTGCTCCTACCAATCGACAAACAGCTGAAACGTTACCGTCCGATGCACCAGCTGCTTTTAATAAAGAGAATACTGATCTAGGTGGTACTTCTAATGGGCAAAGCTGATTAAGAATAAGGTGAGTCTTCGGTCCTAAAAGACCAGCAAGATGTCCTATGATACCAGAAGGTAGACCTTCGAGTTCTCTTCTTAGGATGTTCGCGTATTGAGCGACCGAGGTGAGGTAATAAGCTGCAAGGAACTCGGCCACGGCAACGTGAATAGGAGTGAAGAGATCCGGTTTACGTCTTTGACCAAAGGTCAATCCTTTAGTGAGAAAACCTAGCCTGGTCACTTCAATGCCACCACCACGTGCTCTTATTTCAGCTTCGGTATAGCAACACCTTCCTTCCCTTAATGCAGCTAGTGATACCTTGCCGAACTCTTCCAAACGTTTCCTACAATGTCC
>NC_140820.1:4967500-4992500 GCF_050613455.1 Vespa mandarinia
CCGGCTTGATGTTCTCGAGACGATGTTCCTGTTCACTTTTGTGCACCAACTGTAGGTGTGGTTTGAAGTGAGCCGGGCAAAGACTTCCAAGAGGCAAAGGACATACCCATGATGGCATATGTGGTGGATCACGTTTTCCCAGTTCGGTGTAGAATGTCTTCAAGAATCTAAAGAATAAATTTTATTAATTTATTATTTATTTGACAATTATTTATATCAAATATATTTGATTATTAAGAATTTATATCGTTACATACATATAAATACACAAATTATTATTTTAATAATACTAAATTTATTATTAATATATATAGACGTGTGTATGTGTGTGTATGTGTGTATATATGTCTATACGCGAGCGTATTATTATTTATGATATTATTTGAAATATATTTGATTATGCATTTTTAATATAGATTAATATTTTAATAATATTAATTTCGTTATTAACATTAGTTGTAGTATTCTTATCTTATTATATGAGATAATGATTAGTTATATACTAAAAATTATAGTACATTCATTTATTTGTCAATTTTTAATAAACATTGAGAGAGTAAGAGAGAGAGAGAGAGAGAGAGACTACATCTTTTAAATGCGATCAGAAAGTCTTCAAAAAAAAAAAAAAAAAAAAAAAAAGAGAAGAAGAAGATAGATAGATAAGTAAATAAAGGAAAATGAAAAATAAAAAATTACATCATAAACGTAGATATTATTTATTATCATGTAAATGAGACAGACGACTACTACTAACTTTAAGTGTCATGTTAGAAGGAAATAGGAAATGATAAATATAACAGTCGTTATAATGCATTTTTGTAAGATTGTAAATGACGTAAGACTTTTACATTAATGCATTTTGAAGATTACATAGCATTACGTGAAACTTCGTAAGAAAGAAAGTATAATGGAACAATGAATAAATCACTATTATTTTTTCGGACGAAAAATTCGTTGAAGATCTTTTTTTCACTATTTTCGACTTTGTTAATCATTCTTTGAGATTATATGCTCGGTCATTAATAAAACACTTTTTTTTTCTCTCTCCCTTTCTCTCTCTCTCTCTCTCTCTCTCTTTCTCTCTCTTTCTCTGTCTTTTTCTTTTTCATTATTTTCTTTTTAACATGATTTTTCAAACGTTACAAGTAAATGAAAGGAAAACAAAAATAGAAGGGCTTTTCATTCGTCGACATGACGTCACTCATTCTCATTATTCGTTCGCGAGAATTTCTCATTAAAAAGTGTTAGAAATTTTCCATGCCGTGTGTTACTTTGTCATGTTACTTTATTGCGAAACTACATCAACAGGAAAATGTTAATATAACGACATATGTATGCACTTAGATACATAGGAAGTGAAATTTTTATAAATGAAAATTTATGAAAATATTTAAACAATAAAACTTTAAATAAGAAAATAAATGTTAATGAAAAAATTGAAAAGATTTTTTTTTTTCATTAAATAATTAACATTTAGACGATTAAATATAATAAATGAATCAATAAATAATGTTGAAAAAAAAATATTTATTATTTTTAATATCGTCAATATTGTTAAATTTATATGGATTACAATAATGTTACATGTGAATTTATTTTTTATATTACGAGTACATAAATATTATTAAAGTAAATAATATTAATATTTGATAGAAGATGATGGAGAAATTGAAATTGAGAAAAAAAAGAAGGATGTAAAGAAACAAAGAAAAAAGAAAAAAAAGAAAAAAGAAGAAAAGAAGAAAAGAAGAAAAGAAGAAAAGAAGAAAAGATATAAGTTAACCTGAGTAATCTTCCAAAAGGATCTCTTTCCGGAGATGGAAGACCTCCGAGTCCACTTCCGGTAGTGAGTCTTCTTGAAGAGGCACGAGCACTTGATATGTATGCAGCTGGTGCCGGTGGTGGACTGCAAGGTGGACTGCATGGTTGACAACAAACTGGACTGTTTCCAACTGGCGATGACAATGTCTCTCTCGATGAACTTCTTTCGAGTTCCTGAAAAATAAATGATAGAAAAGAAAAATATATTATAAAAGTTAGCTTACAAATCACGAATATTTTTACTTTGTTCATTCTCTCTCTCTCTCTCTCTCTCTCTATATATATATATATATATATATATATATATATATATAATTATATATATTATATATATATATATATTATTATATATATATGTATATATACATATATATAATTATATATATATATATATATATATATATATATATATATATATATATATAATTAGATACTGTGATGGTAACGAAAAAAAAAAGGAAAATTTGAGTCAAGATTATCTAACCATAAAACACGTGTTTAGAATTTCTTTTTCATTTTTTTATTTTCACTTTTTTAATTCGTCAACACAATTATTTTGTTATATATAAATGTGATATAAAAAAAAAACAAAAAATGCCTTTTTTTTAATTCATAATAATATAATATTGTTGAACGAAGACTCTCATTGTTATATACGTTTTATAGAAATTTGTTTCATTATCTGAAAAAAATTTTGTATTAAAACGAGCTTAAACAAATTTAATATCTACATATATATATATATATATATATATATATATATATATGTTTTCGAATTTTATATTATTATTAATATATTATTATATTATTTCGAAATTAATAATAAAATTCGTATTTTTACAATTATCAATAGATAATTATGTTATAAAATTAAATAATATATGTTACGTAATTTCATAATAAAAATTTCTTAAAGCTAATTAAATTTTTGATTTAATATTCGAGTATTAGAACAATGCCATTTAAAAAGTCTGACAAATGAATTTCTTTTATTAAATAATGACATGAAAGATAAATTAAGAAAGAAAGAAAGAGAGAGAGAGAGAGAGAGAGAGAGAGAGAGAGAGAGAGAGAAAGAGTAGGAAAATGAATGGAATGCTTTTGGAAAACAAAATGTTGTTTACTGAATAAAGGACTAGGAATAAGGAAGGATGAGGTCCTTACGAAAAAGCTGACATTAATTGAAAATAATTGTAGAACCGCGGACAACAAAGAGCTTTTGGTGTCTTCGACGAAGGCACGAGAGACATGCTATCTAAGCTAGTTTACAAAGTATTTCTAGAACCTTTGGTCCTTTACCCTTTGACCTTTTACTTATATAATATTTATGAAAATACATCATAAAATTTATGACATTTGCCTTAAAGATTTTTTTAAATAAATACGAAAGTTTCTAAATTTATATACTTATATAAATATATATATATATATATATATATATATATATATATAAATATATATATATATATTTATAAATATTTATATTTATTTAAATATATTATATATATAAATATATATATATATATATATATTTTTCTTTTTTTTTTTATTTGGATATTGTTGTCATAAATTTAAAAGAAAAGAGATATTAAAGTTTATATTGTTAGTCAATAATTTATTAATTCAATTATTTTTTTCTTGAATTATTATCAATAACTTCTTAAGTACGATATATAGATATTATGCATTGAAAATTTATTATAAATTTATGTTATTAATATTAATTTTTCGATGTAAAACTTTACAAGAACAATTGAACAGATCCAAAATAGTATGTTATTAATATGATATATATATATATATATATATATATATATATATATATATGTATAAGAAGAATTATTCTTCATTTCCCACTTTTTTTTTTATAATAACAATAACGTCGACGAGAACGAATTGCCATTATCGTTAACAATGTATTCTTATTGAAAACATCATTATCGCAATTTGCACTTAATGATTATATAGAAACATATGTGCCCATAATTATGAAAGTGGTCTAAGTCATATATTTCTTGTTTCGAGATATTTAATGAATTGTGTTTGAACGAATTAAAAAATATTTTTATATTATGCGACATTTTAATTTATAATTTTCTTAGTCTTGATTAATGGAAATTTATTATGAATATGAAATTTTGTATTGAATTTCAAACGAAAATGTTTTTAAAGCTCTAATTGACTTAGACTATTTTCAAAATTAATTGAATGTTCTATAAATGACTTAAAGCAATAAAGAACTATGAGTTTTATTTGAAACAATAACTTTAATGAAATAATTCATGAACATTTATTAATTATTTTTAAAAAGTAATCCATTTTTATCATTTTTTCTAGTTTTTATGATTCTTAAAATGTTCCTGATAAACTGGAAGTATGTATGGTAGTAAACACATATCTTTATGTTTTTCTTCCGTTACTGGTCTAGGGGTGGTGTATAATGGAAGTAATTTAATATTTTCGTATATTTTTGGTATTCCTCTTTTAGGTGAAAGATCCAAAACGTGGAATTTAGAATCATCTAAAGAAGTTTTAAACATTTTATAAGGTTCAATTTTCAAGAATTTCATCCATTGAATTTTCCATAGTATTCACTGGAATTTTCTTTTGCTATTTTCTGGTCCACTGCAAGACAGTTCCTAGCTCGTTCGGCATTTTGTAAATGTACATCATGACTTTCTCTAAGATGTAATTTCTCTTCCTCATTATTGCATGCTTCGATTTTTCCATTCAGTAAATCGCATTTTTGGCATGTGTCTTTTCGAAGAGCATGGAAACTTAAGTTAAATTCAGTATTAAATATTTTCCTGTAGATTCATTCCTTAATAAAGGATTGATTATTTTCCTCATATATCTCTACATATAGGCTATACATTTTACGAATATCTAGGTCAAAACTCAAATATTTTCTACCAGGAGTGTGACAAGCTCTGTTGTAGTGGCTCTCATATGTTGGAAAACTTAAAATATGTTCTCGTACAGCTTTCATCTTAATATCATCTATTTTTCGTGAAAATCCAGACATCTTAAAGCGAAATGAATTGGAGTTTTCGTTATCATTTATTTTACCAGCTTACTATGTAGTTCAGAAACGTGTCGAAGAGGGCCACGCGCCATTTTCAAGTTATGTTTATATGTAATTTCTTTAAATTTTTGACTTAGACTACTTTCAAAAATAACGCTAAATGAACTCCGTATAACGTTGAAATTATATCCACTAACTAAAGGTTCATTTTTGACGATATCGTAAAAATTACATTAACTACATATAGTTTAAGATAATGTGAATGTGAAATAAGTGATAAACTCATCTTGTTGAAATTATGACTTAAACCACTTTAATAATTATGGGCACATTTTTGCCAGATGCGTAATTGCTTCCATAGTCAATATCGATAGCTTTCGCAGAACGCATATGTGCGCCCATAATATTCAAGGGTTAATGGTATCATAACAACACGGTTTATCTAATCGCGGTGATTCCCATGGTAGTAGAAAATTGTACATATAGTGAAAGTTGTTAACTACTGACTATATGTCTATTGACTACATAATTACTGACTATAAATAACTGTACTGACTATATTGTCTATAAATGACTATAAGGACTATACGGACTATAAATGACTATAAGGGCTATAAATGATTATAAAGAATATATATGACAAAACTAACTATTGACTACATGACTATACGACTATCTTAGAAAATCGAGGAGAGACATATGGCTCCATACCTCCTGATTCAGCCCGCCCCTTGGAGTAATAGGCCAAGCCTTCTATTAGATAAGCCCCACCACCACAAGATAGCGATGCCCCCTGGGATACCTGGCCACGCCCCAACTAAATAAGCCCCACCCCTGGGAAACTAGTCCACGCACCCAATCAAGTTAGCCCCGTCCCCTGGGGTACTAGGCCCCGCCCCCTCGATACTTAGCCCCGCCTCCGACCGGTTAAGCCCCAGCCCCGGTTACTAGGCCCCGGCCCCTCGATACTAAGCCCCTCCTCCAACTGGTTAAGCCCCGTCCCCAGGGGCTACTAGGCAACGCCCCCTCGATACTAAGCCCCTCCTCCAACTGGTTAAGCCCCGCCCCCAGGGGCTACTAGGCCACGCTCTCTCTATACTTAGCACCGCCTCCAACCGGTTAAGCCCCGCCTCCTGGGATACTTGCCACGCCTCCTACTAGTTGAGCCCTGCCCTCTACCATCTTGGCGCCGCCCCCTGGGATACTTGGTCATGCCTCCTACTAGTTAAGCCCCATCCTCTACCAAGTTAGCATTGCCCCTTGGAGTATTTCGCCCCGGCCCCTATTATGTTATTCTCGCCCCCTTCGTATTTAGTCATTCTTTCTCTCTCTTTCTGAGTCTCTTGTTATACAAAAGAAGTTCTTCTAAATTTCAGCAAGAAAGACTTTAAATAGCCTTATAAAAATTTAAATTTTCGTTCATTTCATCTTAACGAATTCTTTATGAACAGATGTTCCAATATGCACTTGCGCAAAAAGATATATAAAACAATCATATTATAATGATTGAATTCATAAGAATGATTTTGTTATAAATAATATTATGATTTAAATAACATGTTAATTCTTTTTTGTTTACCGACAAGTGTAAAAAGTGAAAGAGAAGAAAAAAAATATTTGTTTTATTTGAAATCGAATAAATATTTCATCGAAAAGCTTTACGTGTCGTATTAGAAAGTTTATTCTAAAAATTCGTGGCTTCGTTTGAGTAACGATATTTCGATGAAACATTTATTATTCCTTTAAGAGTAATTATTGAAACAGAAGCTTTCCGCTTTTTTTGTTTTCTTTTTTATTTATTTATTTATTGTCTTTTAATTTGCATAAAGTTATTCGTAGAAATAAGACTTTATTATTTAAACGTCGTTTTCCGTTTGTATATAATTTCAATTTATAAATACAAAAAAGAAATTATTTTTCGATGAAACACTTGAACATGAATCATCGTAAAAATTATTATACGAATCAATGAAAATCCTTGAATTAAAAAGAAATAAAAAATATTTCTTTATAATATAAAATTTTTTATAAGACATCAATGAATGAAAATGAAAATTTTAAAGTCCTGAATTTACTACCACGTCGGGGTAGACCAAAAAAGTTCGAAAATATTGTATTGACACCACTGTATAAAAATATCAGACAAATTACAACAGCAAAATTCAAGGACATAATTGATCTATTACGATATATACCACTGGAACATCATGATTTCTTCAAATCCCTTTCACACACACAAAATCTAGGTGAGTAGTAAATTGTTTTGTAATAAATTTATGTTCGTAATTTTGTACGTTATGTAGTTAAAAAATGTTTTGAATCGCATAAATTATATTTTCGAAGTATTTTAAAGATATGTAAAATAAATTGAGTATTGTTTTTTTCAATTTGAAACATCTTAAATTATGTTGAATGGACTTCGGCATCTTCAAATTTTATAATGAATCTGATTGTTTATTTTGAAAGTGGCCTAATTCCATTCTTTACAAGAAAACGCATATTATTCACTTAATAATTACCAACTTAAAAAAATAAATAAATAAATAAATAAATAACAATGATTTCAAGGACATACGTTTCAAGATACTTTGCGTACGCGCACACACGCACTCACACACACACACACATACACAACTGTCAGTGAGTATTGGTATCCAATTTTTATACTCATAAAAAAAACAAGAGAAAATGAAAAAACAAGAAGAAAGAAAACATAAATAAATTTCATGAAAAATAAAATGTATCACATGAAAATAAGATGTATCGTGGTAAAATATTTCAAGTTGTAAATCACGTAGAGTCCTTTTATGAAAAATGAATCCTTAGAAATTCGTTTTCTCCCACGTTCTGTTCCAGTGATAGGACGAAAAGAATAAGGGCAGAGAGGTTGGTGTCTTTGGTCACATAAATTCCTTGAAAAGGTGTTCTTTGAGCCATGAGAGACTCTCCATGGAATTCAAAAAGGTTCGACCTACTGACTTCTTTTTTCTTTCTTTCTTTCATTTTCTTTCTTTTTCTTTCTTCTTCTTTCGAAATCGACTTAACTTCTCTCCAATACCGTGGAGCTTGGAGTAGGTCAAAAGGAGTGAGAACCTCTTTAAAGATCTCTCGATCTGATTATGATCGTTAAAAACCATGCATCTTTCAGCGAAACCATTTCAAAGTTTTCGGAGTTTCTTCAATGAATTTTTCCAATTAAATATCTATTTTATCCATTCATTTACTTTTTAATATGTACATATATATATATATATAATTTTATTAAAATTTTTATTGTATATAATAAATACTTAGGTAGTATTACATTTTATTTATTATACAGTCTAATGAATATTTTTAATTGTATTATATCGAATTCATTGACTTTTCAAAAATGTATATGTATGTATATAATTAAAAAGATATTTATTAATTTGCATTAGTATATTAAAAATAACGATCGCTTTAACGATTATTTTATAGTATCATAAAATTATTTATATTTTACTTTTTATTGATAATCTAAACAAAAGAAAAAAAAATATGCCAATTAATTTACATTCATTTTTCGATCATTCTGTTGTCATTATTCCATACGACGATACACAAATAAAGTTAAATTACGAATCATTAAAGAATCGTTTTGATATTAGACAGAGAGAGAGAGAGAGAGAGAGAGAGAGAGAGAGAGAGAGAGAGAAAGAGAGAGAGAGAGAAAGAGAAGTGAAAACAAAGAACAAAAAGAAGAAGAAAATGATTAAGTTAAGAAACAAGTTTGTTAGATTTTAAATAGGTGAAATCACGTCTACCGAGACAACTATAATCATATAGATGAAGATGAAAAAGATATAGAGAGACAAAGAAGAAATTCAACTAGTATGTTTCTGTGTGAACTAGTATGTTCGCGCGCTCGCGTCGCACGTACATAAATGTCTATGTCTGTATTAGATGGCCGACACGTTAAACTTCAATCATGCTCGGAAGCTAATTTAATCTCGATCCAATTATAACGGATATAACGTTAAGCCTCTTCTAGGTACGCACTCTAACGGCTGCTCTGTTAGAGAAACGCATCGCTGATATCGAACATGTTCAACCACTGCGTAAATTCCAAATTGCCTGGTTCGTCCGATAAATTTACCTAGGATTTACCAATAAATCGAACGGAAAACAACGATATCTCTTTTATTCTTTATATTACGATGTATTATACGTTTTTAACGTTTTCTCTTTTACGTTTATATCGTTCTTTTAATTTTTACACTTTTCTTTGTACTTTTTTAAAGTATTTTAAATGTAAAAAAAGAAACTAAAAAAGACAAAATTATTATAAAGTAATAATAATAATAATAATGATGATGATGATGATGATGATGATGATGATGATGATGATGATGATGATGATTGCATAATAATCGTGAATACATATTTTGTTTAACTTTTATAATATTATTGTAATATAAAAATCAAGCATATTAATTAAATTTATGGGAAAGATTATTGATCGTCTTTTTCACGATGTTATAAAAAGATTCAATATTTATATTATAATTTGATTAAACAATGATTGATTATACATATTATTAACGCAAAAAATATTCTTGTAAAATAAACGACAGATAATGATTATTATGATTATGAAATTAATTGTGATATTCATGATTTTAAGTAAAAATTAAATGTAATTAATGCGACTGGATATTTTCATTTATAATTTAAACTATGATATCATTGATTTTAAATGATGAATATAATCAAAAGTTTAAATAATTTATTGTGCTATGAATATATTATATTATATTAATAAATATTAATAAAAATATACGTATTAATATGTGTTTACGATAAGAACAATGTATGTGTTTAAACTTCTTTTTTTTTTCGTTTTTTTTTTCTTTTGGAGAATATGGGAAATAAATGAAGGATTTAACAAGAAAAAAAAAAAAAAAGAGATAAGAGTTCTAAAACCTAAGAGGTATAAAAAAGATAAAGAAGATAGGACATTGTTACTCGATAGTTGCTAGGTAGTCTCGACTTTGATGTGACTCTTTTGTGACACCCTACGGCAAGAAGGTATCTTTAACGACAGATACAACGGTGAAAATCAAAAGAGGGTGATACGAGGCGAGGCAACGACCTTCTGTACCAACTTACAAACGATAACCCCTGTTTCTCCTTCTCCCTCTCTCTCTCTTTTGTGCCTATCTTCTCTTCCTCCATATATACAAGATGGAGCAATAACTTTGATCACCTTAAATATCACTATTTTTTTTAAAGATATGGAGAAATTTCGTTTAACTAAAATTGTACTATACGAAGTTATAAAGATTAATTATGTTTTCATTTTAAATAGTATAATATATATTGTTGATTGCATTGATCGATGCAACTCTTTTATATTCTTTATATAAAAGTATTAACTCGTGTATGTTGAAAAATTATTAATTTAGTAGATATTTTAATTTCAATATTGATAAGAAATCATTTGGAGGGATGTAAGTTAAATGTAAGTAAGAATAGTAATAAATAAATGGTAATAGTAATAATAAGTTAAAAAAAAAAAAACAAGGAAATAACTTTTGAATTTTTGATTTGACAATTTTACTACATTATCGACTATTATTATTATTAAATTTTTTATCATTTATTTTTAAATAAACAAAATAAAATTTACATGATTATGATAAAAATTTCAATGATTTCATTATAGGTTATGTCATTATTACGAAAGAAAAGAAAAAAAAAAAATTCGAATTTAAAAATTATTAACAAAATCGATTTTATTATAACAATATTATTGCAATATTTAAATAAATAAAGAATAAATTATACTTGAAAATGGTGGTTGTTTCAAGTCTCTACGACTATCCGTTCCGGAGATATCGCCTTTTAAAAACTTTCATTCATAATACGCATAACACAGCTGATCGTAGTAATAGTAATAGTAATAGTAGTAAGGTCGAGTAAATTCTCGGAATTTATATAGGTCAGTGTGTCACCGTGCCAATTTGAATGAAATTATATAGATCAGTGGGTCAACGTAAATGTCTTCCATTTAAATGGAAGTATCTTCATAACTAAAAGTCGTAGAGACTTGATACAAATATCATTTTAAAGGGCAAACTTTTCTCTATTTTTTAATATATTGTTAATAATTAATTAACAATTTGTTATAAATCATTTTTATAAACAAATCATTACAAATTCAATTCATCTTATTTCGACAAAAAAAAAAAAATAAAACAAGAATTCAGATTGTAGCAATGATGTATAAAATTACATAAATTAATAAGTAATTAAGAAACAAATTAATTTTCTTTTTGTATTGTTAATAATCATATTTTTCGTTTATATGGAAATATCACCGGTATTAAAAGTCATTGATACTTCAATCTAATATCATTTTAATGGAGATAATTTTCCTCATGTTTTTTTTTTCTTTCAATATATTGTTAATAATTAATTAACAATTTGTTATAAACAATTTTTATAAACAAATTCTCACGAACTAAATTCCTTTGATTTTACAAAAAAAGAATTCAGACCGCGTGTCTGATTTACAAAATTGCGTAAGTTAATAAATAATTAATAAACAAATTCCTTTCTTTTTTTTTTTTTACCGAAGGAACAATTTTCTTTTCACATTATTAATAGCCACTCTTTTTTTTTTCATTTACATAGAAATATCTATTGACATAAAAATCTTAGAGATTTCGAACAAATGCACAAATACGCAAAGTTAGCGATGAATTACTATACGCAAAGTTAGCGATGAATTACTATACGTAAAGTTAGTATAGAGTAAGCGCTTATAAATAAACGCATTAAAAAAGCTCCAGTAACATTAATAACAACTCGAAATTCGAAAATGTGGTGTTAAACGATTTGAAAATAAATATTATTCATCAAAGCGTTCTCTCTCTCTCTCTCTCTCTCTCTCTTTCTCTATTTCTCTCTTTATCTCTCCTTTTACCTTTTACATTTCCAGCTCGCAGTGAACTGTAATTAGTGGGTATATTCTGCAAAGCTCTTTAGTTTTCCTATCCTAAAGATTTCAAAGGTTTAACCCCATTAATTTCTTGCGACCTCAATTCGATGTTTCCGAATTGTTATAAAATATATCAGGCACTTTTCGATTATTTTTTTTTCTGTCTTTATCAATAATTTCTTTGTTCAATTAATTAATACCTTTGTTACTTTTAATAAAAATTAATTTCATTATAAATTTTAATGAAACGTTCGATTTTTTCTTTTCATTTAATAATAATAATAATAATAATAATAATAATAATAATAATAATAATATATATATATATATATATATATATTAATAATATCCAGCATTTATATTTCCTATTAAAAAAAATTCAAAAATTGCTAATCGACGATAGTAAGGCAATTAAAAGATTAATTATTTTCTAAACTAAAATAGAGACCTTAATCAAGAATTCTAAAATCTACATCCATTAGCTCGACATACATCCATTATCTCGAAAAGATTTTGACAAGAGAATTTACCTAAATTAAAATAACAATGATAAAAAAAACAGGAACGAAAATATAAAATAAAAAAAAGAAAAAAAAAAGAAAAAAAAATAAAAAAAAAGAAAAGAGAAGAAAAATCAACGTTAAACTTTCGAGAGGTTTTATTGTTTATGAAACATTTGATCCTTTTTACTGTACTAATACATAGAAAAAATTTTAAACTATATACACATACACACACACGCACATACGCATACAAATGTACATATGTGACATCGATCTAACCAAAAGAATAAAAGAGAGAGAGAGAGAAAGAAAGAGAGAGAGAGAGAGAGAGAGAGAGAGAGAGAGAGAGAGAAAATCAACGTTAAACTTTCGACAGGATGTTTTATGAAACATTTAATCCGCTCTGGCATATTTATACATATAAACTTAGTTCACCCTTTACAAATGCACAAACACACACACACACACAAGGACGCGCGAGAGAAAAAATAAGAAAAATTAAATGTTAAACTATCGACAGATTTTAATGTTTATAAGATATTTAATTTTCTCTTAACCAAACTCATACTTATAAACTTAAAAATCACACATAGACACACACACACACATACACACAAACACTTATAGAAGACTGGAATGGATTTTCGTTGGTCCTTTTGTCGAAGATCTCTTGGTCATTCTAGGGGAGGGGCAGAGCAAGGGATGAGCAACCCCTTGAATATTCATGAACCGTGTCGTGGCAAACCGAAAATCCGTTCGCGTACAATGGTTAGCTAGTCTCACTCGTCGTCGGCTTAACGCATCAGAAAGAGCTTTCCGATGCTCCAGCTTTAGTTCTGTAACGTTCCACGCGTTTTGTGGCTGTGTGAGCTATCCTAATTACCACCGATTGCTCCTCCAACCGAGAGTGTCCGATGGTCGATGTTTCGTCACCTCTTCGACACCTCGAAAACATCCCCATTTTGTTTAATATATCTATCTATCCACCTATCTATCTATTTATTTATCTGTCTACCTATCAGTTTATCTATAATTTTTCCAGTATTATTGATCAATCATTTTATCTCGATTTTAGCTTTTAATTTCAACGATTAGATCAAATTTGTTATACCAATTTCTTATTCTAATATTATTGAATTAGTGTGTATGTGCATGTGTGTGTGTGTGTGTGTGTGTGTGGGTGTGTATATATATAATGTTTGAGTCAAGCTGTAATTTGCAAAGAAAATTCACGTTTGTAATATCAATAATTAATTAATAAATTTTTTAATAAATTTGCGAAATGTAGGATAGACATTATGCTCATCTTATATAATAAATCGAAGTTAATATCTACGTATTTGGAATTACTATTAACATTATTTTGTATTATTATCAATATTATTTAACGAATGTTTCTTTTAAATTATTATCAATGTAAAATTAATATTATTATTATATTAATTATGTTAATATATAAGATATCATCAATATTAGAATATTATCAATTGTTTCATATTTATTTTGTAATTATCATCAATATCATAGTAGATTTATAATTATTTTTAAATTATTATTGATATCATTTCAGGAATATTTAATTTATTATAAAAATACACGTGTTTTTGTTATAAAATATTTTTTTGTTATAAGATTTTGAGTTTTTATATTATTTTAGATAATTAAAAAGAAAAAATTTATATGAATGATGACATAAAATCCAATAAATTGTATTTTCGTAGTTATGTAAATACATTGGCTGGTATATAACGAATCAATGTTAAGGGATTATTAATATATAAATCTATTTCAAATGTGTTAATTATTATATACGAAAGATAAAGATAATTGATATCATTCCATCAATTTGATTGATCATTAATGATGTTCAGAATAGTCAGCTATTTGTAATTGTATTACCTATTACCTTTAATCATCTATTGGTTAATAATTGCATTTTATATATCGAACATATTCTAATCTGTAATCTGTAATCCTTTAATAAATATCTCATTGTTTATTAAATAATAATTTGAATCGATCATTTTATTGGAAGTAAATAATTTTCTTTTTTTTCTCTTTTCTTTTTTCAAATAATACATTTATAAATTTATAATATTAAACGGAACAAACAAAAAGAAAAAAAAGAAAAACAAAATAAATTCATTTTTAATCGCATTCATTTAATGTTCCATGAGAAGAGACAATGAAATTTTTTTTTGATTAAACAATTTTCAATTAGAATTGATTCGAAATACATTTATGCGAAAGCGTATGTTAACGTTTAAACATGGAACTGTTTAAAATCAAACAACAAGAAACGAGAGAGTATTTGCGAATGACCAAACGAAATGATACGTTAGTGATATATTCTGTTTCGCTAAACACACTTTGAAAGTCGTCAAGAATTCGCTGAGTAAATGACGACAGAGATAGTGATAGAGAGGAAGAAAAGAGAGGAGAGATAGTAAGCATGAGAGAGAGAGAGAGAGAGAGAGAGAGAGAGAGAGAGAGAGAGAGAGTGAGAGAGAGAGAAGGAGAGAGATGAAAACTCGAGCTTCCTATTCTGTTTGCTTAGTCAGGAGTAAACTCGATAGTATCGAAAGGTTCCGAAGGATTACTGTACATGCAGGGAATTCAAAGCGTAAACGAATGGCTCGAATCAAAGGTGTTTCAAATGGCATCGAAATAACGTGAATTTCTGTGTAATCGATAGACTATCTCTTTCTCCCTTTCTCTTTTTATTTCTCTCTCTCTCTCTTTCTCTCTATTTTTTTCCTTTTTCTAGTTCGCGGTAAAAATTGGTGTAATAGTAATATGAGAAAGAGAGAGAGAGAGAGAGAGAGAGAGAGAGAAAGAGAGACGAAGAATGAGATATAGAAAAGGGTACAGATTCTTTTTTGATTTTATAAAAATTATAAATTTTGATTAATCTAGCTTGCTAATTTGTTAAGTAAACTTTGCATGTTATTGTTATTATTATTATTATTATTATTATTATTATTACTTTTATTACTATTACTATTATTATTATTATTATTATTGTTATTACTATTGTTACGTTTTTTATTAAATTGTCTTTGTTTTTTTTTTTTTTGTTTTAAATGGACAGTTTATCCAACTCAACTGATTCTAACTGGCAGAACTATGTGTTCTACTTGCTATCGTTTTAAAATACACAACATATATGTATATACATACATGCACGTCATCGGAGGGTAGGTAAACATCTCTCGCTATTGGATAACTATGAGCCTCGGCAAACTCGTATTTTCCTGTAAAGCCGACGACGTAATATGACGATAACGAGAACGTACGTGTGTTTTCAACCGGTAAGAAAAACACGTACGTTCGAGAACGTAAATTAAACGTGTGATTTACATCATGCTTTTCCAATTCTATCCGTGGATTCATATGTATTGTCGAGTTTCGATTTTACATGACTTTTCATCGTATTCGAATTTTGTAGAAGATTCGATTATTATTATTATTATTATTATTATTATTTTTATTACATAAATATGTTGTGTAGTAATTATTTCTTATGTATTTCTTTATTATTATTGGCTTTTTCTAGGGAACTTGAATTTTTCAATATTTTTGAATATTATTATTATTATTATTATTATTATTATTATTATTATTATTATTATTATTATTATTATTATTATTATTATTATTATATAAATATAGATAATAATTTTTTATAAAAAGATTATATTATTTATTATTTTTACATATGCATTGTGTTATATTGTATAGAAATTAATTTATTTCACTTTATTGTATCTCATAATACAAAAAAATATCAATTTTTTAAAAATAGAAACAAATTAAAAAAAAGAAAAGGATTAACGATCGACAAATATAAAATAAGAATATTTTGTCAAGAAGAAAAGGTGATTAAAAAAAAAAAAAAAAAAAAAAGGAGATGCATGAATAAGATGAACTTTTTAAATAGACAAAAATATTAGGGAAAATTATACGAAAATTATGGAAAAATAATATTATCAATAAAATATAAATGATAATATTATTGCAAGTTTTAATAATGCATAATGATTCTTTTCTCAACACACACACACACATACACACATAATACGCGCATACACGTGATACATCATTTTATATCATTCGATGTAACATTGAAATTCTAGAAGAGAGCTCACGGTCTGTTTAATCGAAAGCAAATATCGATAGTGGTCGACCACAAACGATATTTTCCTTTCGCCTTCGTCATTGTACGTTATTTAAGCCGATTAAAAAATGTAAAAAGGAAAAAATAATACAAAATAAAAAATTAAAAATAAATTCTAACTTCATACATCTGTGTATTAGTATTACGACGTATAAATACACATACATATATGTACGTATACACAGAATATTATTAAACATTATTCTTTTTTTTTTCCAAAATTTATCAAGAATATGAACAAATCTTCATCTTGTTTAAATTCACACACGAAGTTTAATGTTATACCATTGTCAAACAGAGTAACATTCTTTTTTATTACTTTTCTATTTTTCTATGTTGTTTTTTTTTCTCTTTTTTTAATTTTGATTAAACTTATTATAAATCAACTACACAATATATATATATATATATATATATATATATATATGTATATATATATATATATATATATATATATATATATATATATATATATAAACCATTAAATTTGAATCTTTTCATTAAAATGAAAGTCAGTCATTCGGATAAACATTTTAAATAATTGTACCTTTTAATTAACTTCCTAATTAGACGTTCTCTCTCTCTCACTCTCTCTCTTCCTCTCTTTCAATTATTCCTATTCTCTTTATTCAAGTGGAACTCATTCTCTCAACGATGTCGAAATTAAATTTCAAGGATAGAAAATATAAAAATCTTATCAATAATTTTACTAATAATAATAATCAAAATAATAATAATAATAATAGTAATAATATTAATAAATTAAAAATTTTTTTTAATTACATAATTTCCATACATAACAAATACAAATGCACGTCAATTAATTATGATTTAAGTTGACATAAAATAATTTCTCTTAATGATATAGTAATCATTGGACAATACTTTCACGTTTTCGCCTACCTTAGTTTCAATCGATTTTTTTCTCGACTCTTCATTGAATCCTCTTTTCTTCTCTGTCTCATTATTTTCATCTTGATCTTCATCCTCGTCCTCATCTTCCTTTTCTTTCTCCTCCCCTTTCTCCTCTTCGTTTCTGATTTTTTTTCTTTTAGTTCTAACCTTCGTTTCTCGTTCCTCGGCATGACCTTTGACCAGGCCGTTCAAACCTTTGTAGGATAACAATCGGCACACGTCACTGGTCAAATCTGGGAGTCGACTTTTCTGTTCTGTTCGATAAAATCTGTGTCTTGGCATTTTTTTCTTCTACTTCTTCTTCTTCTTCTTCTTCTTCTTCTTCTTCTTTTTCTTCTTCTTCTATGTGTTCCTCTCTTTTTCTTTTTTTCCTTTTTTGTTTCACTTTATTCACAATGTCATTAAGTATTTTGTACCAATATTAATCACCACCATTGATTGTTATTATTTTCGAGTCACAAAGAGTTTGATAGATTTGTATTATTTGATTTATTTTATAATGATTAAATAACATTTTTGTTTTTATATATAGAATTATTTTAATTAATTATCATTGATATTTCGTTTGGTACAATTTTTAATCTTTATTTTTATTTATTTTCATTCAATTTAGGATTTTTATGATTAATGAATTAAATAAATTGAACTTTCCTCTTATTTGTTTCATATTTTCTAAAACAATGAATTGGAGAATCCTTGAAATTGATTGAAATTTTATGAAATATCTTTAATCTGTGCAATCGAAAATTCTATTGAATTTCTTTAAAACTGATAATTAGTTGAAATTGTCTTGGAATATTTTCGCGTTCTAATGACAATCAATTGGAGGAAAAAAATCGAAACAATTTCTAAAGATTCTTTAAATACGGTCAATGTTATTTGAAATTAATTTAGAATAGTTCATGTTCTTTTGAAAATATTTTTGTAACCAGGAAGTCGATTTTGTTCTTTAAAAATAGAACGTTTTAAATATTGTTTTCTTTTGATATATTAGAATAGAAATGTTTTGAATAATGTTTTCTTTGAATATATTAGAATAGAAATAGAAACGAGAAAGAGATCGTGTATTATTATACAGAAGACTCGGAAAAGATATTTGGATATCAAGTATATTAAAAATAAATAATTATATCACATTTTTATATTTATCATTAAAATAAAATATAATTAATTATTTTTTAATTCACATTATAACTGAATATTTTTCTAAATCTATTTTCTAAAATAATTAATTCTAACACGACACGTGTTTTTAATATTACATCATTCTATTTAAAAAAAAAAAGAAAAAAAACAGAAAAGAAAAAAAAAGAACAAATAATAAACATGGAACTTCAGTTTTATTAAAAATTAAAATAAATTGTGGCATTTATTACGATATAGTTTATTTTTTTTTTTTATCAACACAATGAATCTTCAAAATACTTCCAAATATTTTTCTAAGTCACTGTACATAATAAATGTTTAATTTGTATTAGACACGTGTTTTTAATCTCACATCATTTCGTTATAAAAAAAAAAAAGGAGTAGTACACAATTTTTTCAGTTGTAATTAAAATTAAAATAATTTATAGTACATATATATATATATATATATATATATATATATATATATATATATATATATATATATACGTATATAAATGTTAATTTACTAATTTTTTAATTGAAACAAAACGAAAAGTGTGTGTGTATGTGTAAGAGAGAAAGAAAGAGAGAGAGAGAGAGAGAGAGGGTGAAAGAAAGAGACGAAATATATAATAACTCGATGATCTCTATCTCAAGACTGAGAGAGAATCATCGAAAGCAACTCGATCGAAGCTTCGGCTCGAAGCGTTTAAAAATATCCGCTTGTACTCTCGAACGAGGTCGTTTCGAGATGAGACTTTCGACACGCTTGGAATTTGCGTAATTTTCGTACTCGGGGCGGGGGGGGGGTCTAGGAGAAAAAAAAAACAAAAAGAAAAAATAAAACAAAGAAGTGATATAATAAAAATACCTCGTACATTCAAAAAATTTTGAATATTTATAATAATCTAAGAAATTTTATAATAAATAAATATATAACTATAAATAATTATCGTGCGACGTAATAATTATAATTCAATAAATAATTATAAATAATTATTATGTCGTACAAAAGTAAGAAATTTATTTATGATAATAATTACAAAAGAGATTACATTTGATATAAATAAAAAGAACAATTAATATATACGAAGTAATATATCGTATATAAATATACATACGATAATAATCAATATTTATATAATTTATTTAATTGATATTTGATTATATATATTTATTTTTTATTAAATAAAAACAATTTCTTTAGAACAAGAATATTATTATAATGATTTATTTATATCAATTCCGCAAAGAAAAAAAAAAAGAATAAAAAAAGTTATAAAATGATATAATTTCATTGCCGAGAAAAGAACTATTCTACGTTGCTATCTTAACATCTTACAAAATATCTCAAATTAATTCAATTAATGATATTTAATTTTTCGACGATATTATCCATCGATTTGAAATTTCAATACTTTTTTAAAATCTGTTGAAGCAATAATAAAAAAAAAGGACAAAGAAAAAAGGAAAAAGAAAAAGAAAAAGAAAAAGAAATGAAAAGATAATAAAAGAAAAAAGAACATATATGCACATATATGTACTACGAACGAACATATAAACTATATATATATATATATATATATATATATATATATATATATATCTATATCTATATCTATATCTATATATATGTATATACGTTCTAGCTTTCTTCTATCGTCATCGGAGCCAAGTGCAAACCGTCTCGGCTCGCTTAATTGAATTCCATCGTAATTAAGCGAAGGTCGTGTCGTACTTCGTAGAAGAGTGGAGAGAGCAAGAGAGAGAGAGAAACAGAGAGAGGGAGAGAGAGAGAGAGAGAGAAATAGTGAAGGAGCAATGGTTAGGGGTGAAAAGGGGAGAGGTTAGTTTATACAGAGCTTGGCACGCTCTCGAGAGAGTGCAATTAATGTCGAATTAGCTCTTAAAGCGCCATTAATCGAGCTCTCTTAAGCCGACCAAAGAAAAAGCGAGCGATCGAAAGTTAATGCCAAAGCGTTGAGAGAGAGAGAGAGAGAGAGAGAGAGAGAGAGAGAGAGAGAAGGAAAGAATAGACCCTTGAGAATCTTCATCTGAATTTTAAAGAGTTTTGATGAAGTTCGACATTTTCAACTAATTTCAAGCAGACTTTACAAAAGTACGAGTTAAATGATAATTCGTATTTTAAATTAATAACTGTATGGATATCATAGAAGGTTTTAGTTTTTTTTGTTTTAAAAATTACATATCGATTTAGTAAAAATATTAATTTCGCTAATTTGATTTTCTTTTTATATTCTCTTTTTTATCATTCTCATAAAGATTAATTGTAATCATATATATATATATATATATATGTATATATATATATATATATATATTTATTTATTAAGAAATTATTATTATTATTATTATTATTATTATTATTATTATTATTATTATTATTAATTATCTAATGGTTGTTGATAAATAATTCCTTCAAAAATATGGAATATAATTTTTTAAATAGAATATTTTTGAAATTTCGATAAAAAATTTTTTTTTGAAGAAAATAAAAGTCAAAGAAAGTTTAGAATACATTCGTTTCTCTTCCTTTTCTTTTATTTTTACATTTTCTTTTCTTTTTTTTTCTTTTTTTTTTCTTTTTTTTTTTTTTTTTTTTTTTTTATAGATAGGAATAGTGATTTCACGTAGTCAGAGAAAAAGTAAATGGTAAAAAGACGAGTATTAAAAGCGGCAGTAAATTCGAACTGGAGTAGAAGATTCACAAGTCACGTACGTTCGAGATATCCGAGCTTCGATCGATCGAAATCGTCGAGAGTGCCATTTGAAAAAGCTATTCGAATAAAGCGGTGCAACCGAACTGGTCGTCGTAAAAGTTTCTTTAACTAGATAAATGTTCATGGTATTTTAAATGGATTCTGAAAATACGTAAAAAAAAAAAAAAAAAAAAAAAAAAATAAAAAAAAAGAAAACAAAAAGAAAAAAGAAATAATCATCTTTTTGTAACTTTATTCAGAATCATTTCCTTCCTTTTTCATCTCATTTTTTAATTCTATGATTCATCTCAAGAATTTTTTCAGAACTAACAATTAATCGTTGATGATACAAACAAATAAACTTACAAACTTCGTTGATTTTAATATATTGATTGATTTTTTGTTTTTTTTTTTTTATTAAAAGAATAAAAGAAATATATATATATATATATATATATATATATATAATATAATTAATAAAATGTATATCCGTATATTTACGTCTACGTTAATGAATTGTATTATATTATAAAAAAAAAATATAAATGTAGATTTATATATCATATAAAAATAATTAATTAATTTTAAACTTGTACATTAGTTATATCTTCATATTACATAACATACACACACACACACACACATACACATTGTTATTATTAATATTTTATTGATGAATTAAATAACGTTATAATAATAAAAATATATAAATATATATAATATAAATCGTTATATCATTTATTTTATTATATATGCAGAAGAATAAAGAAAGAAAAAGAAAAAGAAAAAGAAAAAGAAACGTGTACACAATTGTTTAACACATACACATACAGACGCATCAAATTATTACATTATTAGATTTTATAATTGAATGACTATTTTTTCATATCATGTTTGAAAAAAAAAACAAAAAAAAAAGAAAAAAAAAAAAAAAAGAAAAAAGAAAAAGAAAAAAGAAAAAGTACAAAGAAAAAAATATAAAACAGATAAAAGATATCAAAAAGTTTCTTGTACAATAGAAAAATAGAAACATACGAGACACATTCTCTTCGAGGATTGGCAGCCGGTGATTGGATTGTCTTTCTCGTGCAACCATTCGAGATTTTATTTACGAACATAAGAAGTCAGGCGCATACCGTTGCCGTTAGCAAAACCGCTAGGCGAGTTCTGACCAAGCCGAAACGAGTTTTCACGCTCGAGAAGACATGCGAACGATTCTGATACTACAAGCTTACTCTGATACTGCTTGCTTACTTGCCTGCGAATCACTATCGATGATTCTCTCTTTCTCTCCCTCTCTCCCTCTCTCTCTCTCTCTCTCTCTCTCTCTCTCTCTCTCTCTCTGTATGCATATGTGTCTCTCTCTCTCTCTCTCTCTGTTTGTCTATTTATCTGTCTGTCTGTCTGTCTGTCTGTCTGTCTGTCTGTCTCTCTCTCTCTCTCACTCCTTACCTCCCTCCCCCCCTCTCTCTCTCTCACTCTTTCTCCATTTATCGGCCAAGGACGTTCGCTTTGGCCAAGTTCTCCAAACGGGTCGACGAACGAGAGTTACACGACAGTTAATTAACTATTTTCGGGCGACCTCTGAAGACTTTCCCAAGGTCAACCACTGGATCGATTAAAACTAGTAAGTTTCGATTAATCATGGTTTTTTTTTATTTTTCGATTTTTTTGCGAATTTTCTCTCTCTCTCTCTCTCTCTCTCTCTCTTTTTCTGTTCTTTTTTTTTCTTTTCGTTTAATCATTCATTTTTTTACTAGTAGAACAATATTTAAATCTCGTCAATTTTATAAGTATTTCTTTTTATTTTAATTATTTTTATTAGTAATATATATGCATTATATGTATGCACATATATATATATATGTGTATGTGTGTGTGTGTGTGTGTGTATGTGGGTGGGTGTGTTATGATAAAATTAAGTTTTATAATTTTTAAAATAATACATATTACGAGATTTGGTATTCATAAAATTATTTACAATATTATAAGTTGCTAATGAATATTTCTTAATGACAATTAAGAGAGAAAAATAATAGAAATAAAAAAAAAAAAAGAACAAAAACAAAAGAAGAAAAAATATGTCATTTTAAATCTACTAGCTAAATGATGAACATAACTTTAAAATATTATTTCCATTTTTCCAATAAAAGAATATAATTGCTTATTGATCCTGATTAATATAATATATATATATATATATATATATATATATATATATATATATATATTATATATATATATTCTTTAAATTCTACTTTTATCGAATTAACAAATATCTTTTCTTATAAATCATATTCATATAAATATCAATATAATATTTCTAATATTTGAAATGACGAACGAACCTAATGAAAATATTTCTTTCCAAAATTTACAAATCCATAATCTTCTTTTTCACATTAAACACAAAATAAATATTTTAAAATCATTCATAATCACAGATAATTAAACAAATGAAATAAAAAAAAAAAAAAAAAAAAAAAAGACAAACAAATACACACATACACATGTAAATAGAGAGACACGTATATATGGGACATACAAACAGAAAATTATAACTGAGTTCACAAATATTGGTTAACACTTATGGCAGGTAAGGTATTATAAATACCTTAACGCTTACGTTCAGATCACTTTGTGACCGAGCTAACCAACTACTATACTATAATACTAGACGAAGCAAGAACGCGTTTAACACGTTGGTCGATCGTACACTGACCGTTCTCACTCTACGTTTCTTCTTTATTAACGTGTCTCTCTTTCTCTTTCTCTTTCTCTCTCTCTATCTCTCTCTCTTTCTCTCTCTCTCTCTCTCTCTCTCTCTCTCTCTCTCTCTCTCTCTCTATCTCTTTCTCTCTCTCTTGTGAGTCTTTGCCAACTCTACTAATGCACGATTTTTAATCTTACGATGAGTGACGTTTAATGAAAGTTTACTCTGGTACTGCATGCACCATATGTGTAATATATATATATATATATATATATATATATACATATATATGTACATACATACTATCATACTCTCTTGCATACTTCTTCTTCGTGATTATTATTATGTAGAGAGTATTACCCGAGTTCCTTTTTGCGATGTCCTTTAATACGAGCAAACGAAACGCTTCGTAGATCGTTACGTTCTTGTAATTAACTATCTTGCTTGGAACACTTTAATTAAAGAGTTTTATTCCAGCTTCTTTTTTTTCTTTTTTCTTTTTCCTTTACCTTTTTGTTTTAACTTTTTTTCGCTTGTTTCTATTTGTTTTATCTCCACAACCCCCAACCCCTGCCCTCTCTCTCGGCATTCCAATCCAACCCCATCTCTTATCACTATCACCCACTAACATCAAAAGTACATGTATGTAACTTTTTTTTTTTTTTTCTTTTTTTTTTTCAATGTACAATTATTAATACGAATTAAACAAATTCACAATAATAATCGAAAAATTTATTTGTAAATTGATACTGATCCGATATTGAAATACATACGTATGTATATAATACGGTCTTTTGTTTTCCAATAATAAACTTGATAATGTTAATATAATGACGAAGAACAACGTCGGAGAATATTATTTGTAACGTGGATTAAGAAAGGAAATATTAAAATTGCAAAATAATAATGAAAAAAAGATAAAGAGAAATAAAAATAAATGTAAAAATATAAATAAAGAAACGGAGAATAGGGTCGACCTGATTTTGCGAGAACGACAATGCTATTGTTACAAATCGGATAAAAACATTCTT
>NC_140820.1:4997500-5015000 GCF_050613455.1 Vespa mandarinia
AAAAAAAATATTTTAAATACGACCGAGTTTCAACTATTATTATTATTATTACTATTATTATTATTATTATTATTATTATTATTATTATTATTATTATTATTATTAAAATTTCCATTTTATATGAGAAGATAAAGGACGATTAATAAAAGAAGAGAGACAAGTATGAGAAAGGAAGAAAGAAAGAAAGGGAAAAAAATGTCGTAGAAATGTTTCTAATATATCCGACGTTTGCTAAGAATCATTAGAAACAAAATGTATTTAACGAGATGCGAATAATCTCTGACGATACACGGAAAAACAAAGAGACAGATAGATAGACAGATAGAGATAGATAGATAGATAGATAGATAGATAGATAGAGAGAGAGAGAGAGTGAGTGAGAGAGAGAGAGAGAGAGAGAGAGAGAGAGAGAAATAGAGATAAACCCGATAATCCTTTGTTGAAATGTTGAATCCGAACGATTAATTTCACGTAGCTAGATCGAGGATACGATCCATTATGCTACATTTCCACTGATACGATCCACTGAAAAACATTTTCGTAGTACGAGTCGATCGAGTATAGAAAGTGGATTCCCACCTCTAACGAAACTTCGTTCAGTATCGTTTCTTCATTCTTTTGATTTATCGTAGTAATCTAACGGGTGATCCATTGGTAACCGAATCACTTTGGTAAATATTTTCTATTTTCTTTGTAAAGATTTATCGTTTCTTCATTCCTTTTTTTTCCTTTGACTTTTTTTTTTTTTTAGTTTTTTTTTTTAGTTTTTTTTTAGTTTTCTTCCGTTCCTCTTCTTTTACTTTTTTACTTTTTATTTCCTCCTTTGAAACGACACATTTCATTTGTCGATATTTTTTCTTTCTCTCAAGCAACATCTCGTTCGCATGATTTGTTTGTTCGTTCGTTCGTTTATTTTTATTTACAGTGATAGATAATGTTTACATTAAAAGGTATAGTTTATATTGAAACTGTTGGGTAGAAATGAAATTAAAAATATTTAACCATTGAAATATTCGATCTATATGGAAAATATTGATACATTTAGAATATGGGATATATTTGAAATATCAATCTAATGAAATATATAGATATAATAGTGTAAATGTTTTGAACGTATAGGCATAATATTTTGTTATTTAACATTGAAATTTTATTATTTAATAAGAAAACATTCGATATAATATGAAGAAGAATGAAAAATTTATACATCGAAGAAATTAATTCATAATTTCTTATATCCGTTTTCTATTATTTTATTTCAAATAAAATACATTTAAATACATTTAATGAATTAAAATGATCACGCTAAACTAAATAAATAAATAAATAAATACGAATATTCGTATTAATTAAAATGTTTTAATTATTTGGGAACAATCGATGTGAACGTTAAAACATTTGGATATTTTTCTTTGTAACATAAAATAATAATAATATATTTAATATACATATTCACATTTCACGAGTACTCTATTACCTTTCTACTAATTATTATTATTTCTATTCTATGAATTTTTTCTCGTTTGTACGGTCACATTTTAATTGATACTACTATAATTATTAATATATTAAAAATGTGTTACGAGGATACACGTACATGTATACACACGCATCTGTGCGTTCGTGTATATATATATATACATGTACATATACATACGTATATATATACACATACATATGCATACATTTAAACATACATGACAAAGAAGATATCAAAGAACACAATCGAGATGTAGTTAAACATCACTCATTCTCTCTCTCTCTCTCTCTCTCTCTCTCTCTCCCTCTCTTATATACAAAGGGCTGGCCCTATTATTCAAACATCAAACCCATCCACTGAATCATAATATCTCTGAGAATTTTGTTTGTTCACATTAGAACATCGATCCCACTCGAAAATGTTATCTTTAGATCTACTTATTGAAGCATATAATTCAATCCGTCATATATATATATATATATATATATATATATATATATATATGTATTACAAAAAAGATTTTTATTAAGAATTAATAATGAAGAATTTCGTCGGAATACTTTTAATACAGATATAATTAATCGGATTTGTTTTGTAAATTGTCTCGATCGAAGAATTATTATAGAGTGTATTGGATAAAGATTTTTCTGAAATTAAAAATTCACAAGAGAAAACGAAAAAAGAAAATAAATGACAATAATAATAATCGTAGTAAAAATTATTTTCAAATTTTCTATCGATCCCTTGGAATAATTTTAATAAATACGTTTGAATAATTATTAAACGTTCTATCAGTTTAAATAATTATTGTTTATAAATTATTTTTAACGAATGATATAAATAAAGTATATATACAGTGATATAATTATATACATATTATTATTTTCTATATACTATATATAGACTTGGCGAACTAAATTCTTAAAATTCGATTATTCCAAAAATTCTGGGACTTCACGGTTGAAAATTTTTCCTGCATTTCATATAGTCTACGTATATTACTAAAAAAAAAAAAAAAAACCTCACACATGGGATAGGAATGTTCGAAATGCAGAGAATACGAAATGACATATGTATATACACACGTACGAATTATTATGAACACATATATATAAACCTATATACATAAACCTATATACATAGTATGAATATCCATGTATACATATATATATATATATATACATACATACATACATACATATATACATAGTATGAATATCCATATATAAATATATATACATACATACATACATACATACATACATATATACATACATACGTACATACATACATACATACATACATACATACGTACGTACGTATGTATACATATGTGTACCTACGTACGTGGCAAATATCACAAAGGACATACTCGTTTCTACATTCGTTGTCAATCAATTCAATATTATTCAAGTAAGTAACTTTGGTTTTAATAACTCGGTTGACTCTTTTAGATTCTAATCTATTTCTTTTTAGTACGTATATAGTTCTTATTTCATTAGTCATCTCATCTAAGAGAAACACGGTGTGTTTTAAAGTACTCATTTCGCGGCTCGTGGACACTTTCGCGAGACATTTTCGTGCTGTTATTTCAAGACATAAAACGAGCAAAAAGAGAGAAAAAGAGAGAGAGAGAGAGAGAGAGAGACAGAAAGAGAGGAAACGAGAAGGTTACCTTCTCCTTCAGTATCTTCTTCTTCTTCTTCTTCATCTTCTTCTTGTACATCTCGTAAGATGGCGTCGTTTATACGAGGATTAACGTAAACACGGATTAAACCGACTAACACGTTGGAAATGTGCTGCTTTTCCTTTTAGGAAAATGTCCATCGTATATTCCTTCTTGTTGAAAATGGATTATTTTCATGAAACACGTATATATTATTTTTCATTCGCCACATATTTTTAATCCACTAATACTATAAGAATGAAATATTTTCTTTGAAATTAATTAAAAGCTAAAAAAGTAATGTTTAATTATTATATTCGCTCTCTCTCTTTCTCTCTTTCTCTCTCTCTCTCTTTCTCTCTCTCTCTCTCTCTCTCTCTCTCTCTCTCTCTCTCTCTCTCTTTCTCTCTCCACCTATCTTTTATTCAAAATTATATATTTATAATTTTAATTCAATGTTAAATATAACGTTAAAATAAATGAATGATTAAAATTTATCAGAATTTAATCGAACAAGGAAATTTAAGATTATAATAAACAAATAATCATATTAGTTATTACTAACAATCATGTATATTCTCATATCTTATTGAAATTTGATCGATCGATTATCGTTTAATAAATTATAACGATATTTATTAATAATGAAAATGAAATTGAACGAACGTAAAATATTATAAAAATTAATATTTCTTTCCATTTTTTTTTTTTCGTTCCTCTCGATCTACGTTCGAATGGATTAAATGTCAAAATGATTTTTTTTTCTTTTTTTTTATTTTTTTTTTCCACGAAAATTCTAATCCTTATAATTTATCGACATGTCATCGATCTATACAACTAACATTTCGGCCGGAAATTCTCTAAAGTTTCAAAAGTTCCCGCTTAACTTTTTCTCTTTTCGTGGAAGAATTAGGCGGGAATTTTCAAAGACGGGCCGAGCGGTTGGCCATTAAAAGGAACTTCGTTATTAACTCGATTCATCGACTTAATTCGCAGTTTACCACGCGCCCCGCCGCTCTTTTGCCTTCCTCGTAAATTAACGAGTTCGTCGAGTAAAATTACGGGTACGCTCTCGTTCTAGAGTTTAGAGACTTTAACGTTAGAGCCAACTTGGAAAATTTTCTAGGAATTCTCTAGACTAGTAACAAATCAGAACACCTATTTACATGCATATATAAATATATATACATATATTCATCGTGTTTCTTGACCGTAACATACATTAATTAAATAAGTAAAAGAAGAAGAAGAAGAAAAAGAAGAAGAATGAATAAAAGAGAGAGAGAAAGAGAGAGAGAGAGAGAGAGAGAGAATAAAAATGGCGGGAAATTCAAAAGAATTTGTAGAACAATAAAAGAATTATCGATTTAAACTATACTAAATTAAAGAATCAGCTTTGATCACTAAATGAAGAAGAAGAAGATGATAATGATGAAGAAGAAGAAGAATGAAGAATAATGAATGTAAATCATGAATAAGAGAAGTACAAATGGTCCGTGAAATTTAAACGGCGAAAAACGAAGAATTATCGATTTCAATTAAGGTTAAAGAGTCGTCTTTGATCAGTGACGAAGGAAGAATAATAATGGGCTTAAACAATGAATTGAAGAAAAATAAGATGAAATATATTAATACTTAAGGGAATTAGTAAAATAAATTAAATAAATAATGTAAGAATGATTGATTACATAAATTATATTAAAAATTCGACTTAGTTCGAAGATTACAATAATAATAATAATAATAAGAATAATAATAATGATAATAATAATAATATTGATAATGATAAAGAAATACAAATAATAGAAAAGTAATAGTAATTGAAATAAATAAATATAGATTATAATTCGAGAAGAATAAATTATACGATTGTAACTTGTATTAAAAGAATCGATATTATGATCGGGAATTAAAGAAATATAAATAATATTATTAATAATAACAACGAATAGAAATTACAAATAGAAGAAATGATCGGTTATTCGAATAACAATGAACGGAATTCACGGAATAACAAAGGATTGGTCGATTTCAATTAAAATTACATAATCAAAAATGAGAGAGAGAGAGAGAGAGAGAGAGAGAAGGAAGGAAAGAAGACAAAAACGACGAAAATTGGCGAGAAATTCGAATGAAATTCGAAGGGCAACACAACAAAAGAGTTATCGATTTCGAATATAATGCTAAAGAATCGACTTTGACTCGTTACAAAGAGAAAGACTGTTGGAGAGTAAAAGAGAGAGAGAGAGAGAGAGAGAGAGAGAGAGAGAGAGAGAGAGAGTTTAACTCGATTGTTAATGCTCTCGTAGTCGCGTTGAAATGGCGATCCCAAAGTGCGGTGACACATAGAGGGTTGGTATGGTTAGGTATAGAGCTAACACGTGGAGAGAAAGAATGAGTGAGTGAGAGAGAGAGAGAGAGAGAGAGAGAGAGAGAGAGAGAGAGAGAGAGAGAGTGAGAGAGAGAGAGAGAGACGAGTCGTGACGGTAGGAACGCGTTTGATTAAAACCCATTTATCACTTAAACCGTGTCCCGTTTCAGGCTTTTGTAGAGTTGGGATCTTTTGTCGACACGAATGACCATCCCTTCCCCTCATTATCCTAGCCCACCCCTACTCCCACCCACTATCTCCCACATTCTCTTTCTGAAAACGTCGTTTTCAGTTCGTTTCTTCTTCTTTTCTTCACTATGAACAGAGTCTGTTTTCTTTATCCTTCCTAAAGTCATTTTGACACATTCAAATTCGAAGTAACGTTAAGCCATAGAATTATTTCCTTTCTCTTCTCTTCGTTTATTCTGTACGTATCATTTCCTTTCTATCTTCTCTCTTTTATATATATATATATATATATATATATATACATTTATATATGTGCAATAATAGATAATATATTTATTCACAGTATAGATAATAAAAATGTTTGATCTGAATATAGATAATAAAAAATCGTAATTATGTTAAATATATTAATGAAATACTATATATGAAAATATATAAGCGTATGTGTTCAATATATATATATATATATATATATATATATATATATATATACATATATATATTACATGACTTTTAGATAGTAATCTATATATACAGGGGTTGTTACCTTAAACGCGTGATGTTGAAATAACTCGTGAGGGGTTGGAATTTTATTAAAAAAAAAAAAATCTATTTCTCCACTTTATTTTCTTGGCCATTCAATAAAAGTTATTTCTGAAATTCAATCAAATACGTAAATAAAATAATGAAATTGCATTCGTATGAAAAAGTACAAATAAAGAGATATCAAGGGTATAAAAGTAAAAAAAAAAAAAAAAAAAAAGTTTCTACATAAACATTGTTTAATACAAAGATAAAGATTTCCATCGTACAGCGTAAATTAATTTTCTTTTTTATTTTCTCTTTTTTTTTTTTTATTTTCTTTTTTTATATCGAATAATACGGAAAAATTTCAATCACATTCAAATATTTTTATTATTTCTTTAATAGAGCCATATACTTCTTTTCTTTTCTTGTTCTATTTTCATTTTGCCCCAATAGTACGGTGACGTATGTTGAGACAAATTTAAACGTCGTATATTATACAGTGACCTAAGTGTGACCTTGAATGAAAAAGAAAGAAAGAAAGATATTCGTAAAAGATGAGTTGGATTCGTACGTGACTCACGAGTATATTTATTTAATTTTATTTTCTTTTCTTATCATTCTATCGTGTTCCCATTTTCTCTGTCCTTTGTTTTTTTTTCTTTCTTTCTTTCTTTCTTTCTTTCTTTCTTTTTCTTCTTTACTTTCATCTTCTTCATTTTTACGACATATGTTTTAAATCGAAGGAACTGTACACACTAACGTCAAATAGAGATGTTCTTACCTTTTGGCTATTTCCTTCCTTTTTATTCTACTTCTTGCAGTAATATTGAATGTCAACGTCTAGAGTAATGATTTCTTTCCTTCGTTTTGTCCCTTGAGAAGGAGAGAGAGAGAGAGAGAGAGAGAGAGAGAGAGAGAGAGAGAGAGAGAGAGAGAGAGAGAGAGAGAGAGAAAGAGAGAAGGTGGAATTGTCGACCGTTACATGATTGCTGGAAATCGATTTCGTTTTTATCCGACATTCTGACAACGACAGAAAGTATTATTACACGAAAATTAATGGATTTTGTTTGACCAACCAACAATTTTTCATAAAAAAAAAAAAAAATGAGAGAGAGAGAGAGAAATAAGAAAATTGTAGTAAAATTAACACAAAATTATAAATATCATTTTTATTATTATTAAACTTTTTTTCTTTTATGTTTTATCAATAATATATATATATATATATATATATTGTTATATTTTTGTTTCATTCAATTATGATTTCATTTGGTAATACGTATACAAAATCAGAGATAATATAAAATCGTTGAAAAAAAAAAAAGAAAAAAAAGAAAATAAGAAAAAGAAAAAGAGGAAAAGGAAAGAAAGAAAAGAAGGAAGAGGAAGAGGAGGAAGAAGAAAATTAAGAAAATAAGAAAAGAACATTATTCAATGGAGATGAAATCCGTTCGTTCGAAATTACGACGAATTTTTTCGCTTGGAAAATCAAGGATTCGATTCGATAAAAGTAGATAGTAAGAATATTAAAAGGACTTGAATCTAAAATATAGAAAGAGATAGATAGAGATAGAGATAGATGAGGTGAATAGAAAGAAAAAGAGAGAGCGAGAGAGAGAGAGAGAGAGAGAGAGGAAGGGACAAAAGGAATGTAAGTACTTTTTCATTTTATCGATTTACTCTTTTTTAATTCTTTCGAATCTGAATTCATATGAGAAAAAGAAGAAGAAAGCAAACAAAAAAAAAAAAAAAAAAAAAAAAAAAAGAAAAAATAAATCCTTCCTCGATCTTTTCTCTTTGGAAATTATAATCATAAAAATTTCGTAAAAAATATGAAAATAAAAATATTCTAAAGGATATTAATAAAGTTACATCTCAGTTCAAGTTAAAGAAATACATTCTTTCATATATATATATATATATATATATATATATATATATATTTTTTTTTTTTTTTTCTTTTTTTTACAATATACGAATAGTCATTAATTATTAAGAAATTATAATTTCAAGTTGACTGTGATAAGAAATTGTTGATTGTTATGATTGATTTGTTATCATGATAAAACATAATGATTATTCAATAAATTTATATAATTTCTTAATACATTTGTTATATTAAAAAAGTAATTAAATTTAACAAATACTTATTGTACAATTAAAATATTTAACAATAAAGAAAAACATGTAAATGTTAAAATGCATAAAAGAAAGTTAATTGAAAATTTTTATAATATTTGAAGAAAGGTAGGGAGAGAGAAAACCAGAGAGAGAGAGAGAGAGAAAGGAATAGGAGCAGACAAATTGGAATAGAAAAGCAAAAGACATTGATGGTGAAACCAAGAGGAAAATCTCAGAGGGAGACGCCTAACGATAAGGCAAGTTTTCCACGAAATAAAGGAAATTGCTTTGGGCCTGAGGTGGAAAAGACATAGGGGGAGGAGAAGGTTGAACGTGGCTGGTAAATGAACGAAGAGGAGGAGAAAGAAGAGGAGTAGGAAGAGGAGGTGAAAGAGGAGGATGAGGAGAAGGTTACTTGCTTAGACGTTGAGGATAGAAATGAAGAAAAGAAAAGAAAAAGAAAGAAAAGGAAAGAAATAAAAGGGGAAAAGAAAAAAGGGAATACTTTCAACGTTACTCGTAGTTCTGAGCTAAAAACTTGTACGTACGTTACGACTGCTATTGTATGTGTATCGACTTTTATATTTGAAGAAAAATTTCACGTGAACGAACCACGTTTACCTATTACTTTTTTCGTTCTTTTTATATTGTAATTTAAAATTTGTCAAATTCTTTTTCTTCTTCTTCTTTTCTCTTTCTTTTTCAAATATTTATTCTCCATCATCAAAATCGAGCGCTGATATAATTCATTATAGAGTGAAGTATTATATATTCATTTTATTAATGTGTATCTTTTGTTTATTACTTATATATATATTTATATATATATTTATTATTATATATTATATATTATATATATCATATATTATATATTATATATATTATATATATATATATATAAACTCTATTGTATATAAACATTTCCTAATTTATTTGTAAATATTAACATATTTCATTTTCGATGTTAATTTAAAAATTTATTTTAATACGTATATATATATATATATATATATATATATATATATATATATATGAAATATAAAAATCAAAAGTGTATTACCGATATGTACAAAAATTTATTAAAACATAAGTAAAGAAAAGGAAAAAGAACACAAACGAACAAACAATCAAGCAAACAAACAAAAAGAAATAGAGAAAAAAAAAAGAGAAGAAACGTTTCTCTGAACCATAAAACAAAAAGAATGAAAAATTGTTTTACCAGTGTAAAATGAAAGAAAAAATTAAATCGATCAAAAGAAAAAAAAAAAAAAAAAAAGAAGAAAAAAAAGAAAAAAGAAAAAGAAGCAGAGCAAAGAAAAATAAATGTTCTTGAGAAGATGAATGAAACTAAATTACCACCGACGTAACATATTTATACTCGTATGCGATTATTATCCCGTGATACGATTAGATATTTTTAATCGGAGAATAGAGAGGAAGAGGAAAAATGAGAGAGAGAGAGAGAGAGAGAGAGAGAGAGAGAGAGAGAGAAAAGGGAAGAAACAGTAATTAAAATGTTTAAAAACGAAAAGAAACCGAGTTAAAAAAAGGATGAGTGCCGTGAAGGCAGAATAGGGGAGTGGGTGCTTGATTTGTAACGGGTTAAAGACGTCGGGATGAAAAGTCTTTATACAAAAGAAAAATTCAATTACCGAAGAAAATTCAATTAGCGTATTTCTATCGTTTTCAATTTGATTTTCTGGTGTTCATACCTCGGCAAAGTTCAAAAGCTTTCTCAGAAGCTTTTCTCTATCAATATGGCAGACGTTAAAACAAATAGGACGTGTGGCAAACATAAGACGACACAACCATGCTATTCTGTGGCCCCTCTCATTCGAGTTTCTCACTACTTTGCTTGCTTGCTTGCTTGCTCGCTTGCTTGCTTGCTCTCGCTCGTTCGTTCGTTCGTTCGTTCGCTTGCTTGCTTGCTTGCTTGCTTGGTTGGTTGGTTGGTTGGTTGGTTGGTTGGTTGCTTGCTCGCTCATTCGCTTGCTCGCTTGCTTGCTTGCTTGCCTTTTCATATTCGCCTTTTCGAACGGTCTCTTTGCACCCACACAACCAAGTGAAAATCTATCGTTCGATGTGCAAATACTCCTACGTATAGTTTGAACTGAAGAAAAACTTGAAGAAGCAGTGAAATTAGCATAATTACACCGGGAGAGAAAAGAGAGAGAGAGAGAGAGAGAGAGAGAGAGAGAGAGAGAGAGAGAGAGAGAGAGAGAGAGAGAGAGAAAGATCAGTCGTTAAACTCGTGGGGTGAAAAAAAAAACAAGAATACAATAACTCGATTTGTTTCATGTTTTTTTTTTTTTTTTTTTTTTTTTTTTCGTTGATTACTCGTTATTAGATATTAATAGATCGTAACGCGAATATATGTACGTACAAATTAGATAACTGTAGAAATATTTTTTGATAATTGTATAGAAACGTTTTTGTTTTTTTTTTCCTTTTTTTTCCTTTTTCTCGTTGTTCTTTTTTTTTTTTAATTGTTCTCTTAAAAAAAAAAAAAAAGAACAATAGTAATTGTTACGCATATCGTTCGAATGTTTTTGGATGGAAAAACAATAGATAAGGAGTTAATTATTATCAGATCGAATATCTTCTTTCAACAATTAATATATAAATAAAATATAAAATTTGTGAAAAATTATTGATTGAAATGAAACATTATTACGTGCATTCAAATAAAAACTTATTATTCGATACGAATTATATATTAGGAATTTTTAAAGCTAAATTAGAAAGAATAATTCATATTCTCGATGTACATATTATTATCATATCATAATATATATATATATATATATATATATATATATATCTGTGTGTATATATCTGTGTGTGTGTGTGTGTGGGAATAAAATCATTCTTACATATTTCATGACATCTGCAGTAACATTGAATATACTTGCATATGCATATATACCCATATAAATAAATATATAAATAAATAAATAAATAAATAAATATTTATATATATATATATATATATATATATATATATACGCAATGTATCGATGGATTATAATGGCAATTAATAACTGATTAAGAGAAGAGTAATAATCGGTCGGACCGTAGAAATTCACATGGGAAATAATCTCGCTTGGCTCTTCAATTAATTACGAAACTTGATTATACACGAATGAAGAAACAAAATGTTATTCTCTCTCTCACACTCTCCCCCATTTCTCTCAATTTATCTATCTCCCTCTTTTCTGCATAAGAAAGGAATTTGCGTATAGCTCGTTTTACTTATTTGATTTACGTACATATATAGATAGATACGATAACAAAGACGCACATAGAAGTTGTCCAGTATATTACATGTATTACATACGCATAGACATATATTCACATATACACGCGGGCGCGTATATATGTAGATATATATGATATATAATAAATTAAATTAAAATTGAAAATTGGAAATATTATAAAAAGAAAAAATATTCATATCGAATTTTATAATATTATAGTTACAATAATATGATCTATAATAATTAAACAATTTATATATATATATATATATATATACCTATGTATGTATGTCTATATATGTATGGATATATATGTACTCAAAGCGATTAATCGAATACTGTTCCGAGTAGTAAAAAAGTAATAGCGATAGTAGGAAGTGGGAGATGTAATCAATGTTTCGGAGTAATCACGAGAGCCAATAGAAATTCATTGTAACACGTCGTAGAAATTCAATTTCACCTAATGCGTTTCGAACTCTGGACCTTCGGCAAGAACATTTGTATTTACATACATGCGTATGTATGTATTGTCTCTTTTACATACATGCGTACATATGTACATACGTACGTACGTACATACGTATGTATGTAAATATATATATATATATATATATATATATATGTACATATGGATGTATAGTAGTGTATATATGTATATACATGTATGTATATATATATTCTAATGCTCGTGTATACATTTGTACATTGATTGTGAGCATTTTCCTCCTGTTCGTTTAGTCGATCTAACACGTTTTCTAATATTCGTTGTATTAATTATTATATATATATATATATACACACACACACATACACATAATATTTACATATATGTATGCACATATAAAGTTACGAATTAATTAACGATGCTTTTGATATATCTGAAATTTGTAAGCAAACGTGCCAATCGACGAAATGCTTTTAATCTTCGTAAATACTAACCCCCCTCCCATCCAAACCCTTTCCCTCTCTCCTTTCAACATTTTAGCATTTCCAGGATAAATCGTAATTGGGATTAGTTTAGATATGCACGTAATTGACTACACTGCTTTATGAGCTATTCGATTCGACGAATATGTCGGTCACGATAAAATCAAGAACGATGGTTGAGAGAGGGAGAGATAAAGTGAGTGAGTGAGTGAGTGAGAGAGAGAGAAAGAGAGAGAGAGGGAGAGAGAGGGAGGGAGGATTCAAATGTATTTCGAAGGACCTTACGCGATTGGATGTAATTAAAATTACGATTGAAATGCGTATGTACATATATATATATATATATATATATATATATATATACATGTATATATATATATGTATATGTACATGTATATGTATATACGTATGTACACTTGTGCGTACAAAGTTATTGAGTTACGTGTTAAAATACGTTCGAATGATTTGAAAATATTACACTCAAAAGGAATTTTAATTTTTGAGTTTCTTTTTTGTGTTCCTTATGTTCCATTTTGTTTTGTTTCGTTTCTTTTCTGAGTGTAATCAAAAAAAAAAGAAACGAAAAGAAATAATTGATCAATGTGATGATCCCCTTACAATGATCGCTATGTTGGAAATAAGATTATATTTATCTTTCTCCGTTTCTTTTTTTTTTTTTCTTTCCACCATTCGAATAATTAAAAGTTAAATTTAATATCAACGATTTTTTGAATAGGTTTATTTTTTACAATTTCAACGTATTATGTGTTTCTGAAAAGGTGAGTATAAAAATAATGATTAATGATTAATATTAATGATTAATATTTTTGTTTGTTTGTATTTAATTAATTAATAATTAGAATTTTAATAAGTGATTATTTTGAACAAATTATTTTATTATTTAAAATGAGTTTTGTTATATTTCTTCAGTGTAGATTTTCAGAAAATTTTGCTATTCTTCATTCATTAAAATGAAATAACGATTTCGATTGCTCGTCAATGAAGAATTTCATTTTCATGTGTATTTTCCGCTTAATTCTCAACAATATTTATTTTCCTTTTTCTTTTTCTTTTCCTTTTTTTTTTTCCTATGCAACATTACCGGAAAACTCGAGTTTTAAAATTACTCATTTATTTTAAAATTTTTCGATTGAAATGTTCTACATATAAAAGTGCTTTAGATTACTTTGATTATTAATTAAAAAAGAAAAAAAAAAAAAAAAAGAAAAAAAAAAAAGTAAGTAAATAAATAAAAAAAAAAAAAGGAGAAAAGTAAATAAAATAAAATAAAGTAAAAAGAAATAGCGATTTACTTTGATGTAACAACCTGAAAAAAAATGTTAAGACTATCTAAACATTGTAATGATAGGGAAAAGAAAAGAAATTAATTTTTCCAGACTTTTGATATCATTTGTACAAATGCTAGATATCAAGAACGGTGATATTAGCAATAACTATGTATATACATACTTATACATATATATATATATATATATATATGTATATATATATATATATATGTATATATATATATATATGTATATATGTATACCTTTATCTGTATACATACTATTGCATGAATACATTCGAGTAAAATAGCTCGGTAGTAGGCAGTTAGGATCGTATTAGGATCGAGTACCGTGTCTCATTGAGCCGACTTTCGTTCAATTTCAAAGTCTCGGTAAGCGATTAGGTCATTGGCTCGATACGATGCGCGCTAAGTAGGGTCAATTTAACTTAATGGAACAATTTCGTTGCTAAATATATCTACCTCTCTCTCTCTCTCTCTTTCTCTCTCTCTCTCTTTCTCTTTCTCTCGCCCACCCACTCGCTCACCCTCTTTATTCTAATACGTTGAAAAATATACTTGAGGAAGTACTCGAAATATTTCTCGAATTAAATTGGAATGAACACTATGAGATAATATTTAAACGAAGAAATTTTTGAAATTTTTTGATAAAAAAAGAAATAAACAATAATATAGATATTTATATAATGGAAATTATTGAATTTCTTATTTATAATATTTTTCATTCTTCCTTTTCTTTTTTTTTTTTCAGAAAAAGTCCACAAAAATTAAGTTCGTGAAAATTATTAAAATATAATAATACTGTTATATGAAATTTAAATAAATAAATTATTTTTAGATTTAAATGAATCAATATAATTATTTCGTCGCACTACATATTAATTTTATTTAACTTACAATCTAAATTATTATCATTATTATATCACTTAGATTAATTATTATTGCAATCGTATATCTCATAATTCACATGAATTATTACTATAATCATTGTTATTTAACCTACGGAATAATTTACAATTGTCATTTAATCTGTAATATAAATTACCATTATTATGATTATTACAGTCATTATTATTATTATTATTATTATTATTATTATTATTATTATTATTATTATTATTATTATTATTATTATTATTATTATTATTATTATTATTATTATTATAAATAGAAAATATTGCGATGATAATCAATAAATAATGCAACCATCGCACTTGATGCATTTGTTTATAAAAATATCTTTCTTTTCTTTTTTTACATTTACTTTTTTGGATTGAGTAAAATTCATGAATTGCGAAGGAAAGCTGCAAAGGAGATATTTTGCTTCTTTTTTTTTTTTTTTTTTTTTTTTTTTCATATTTTCCTTGAAAAGTACGAATTGCACGAAATCAGATATTTCGAGGACGTCATACATATCTCGTTAACATTCTCCAACGACTAGATCGAGTAGCGTGAATTCTGAGTGAAGTACATCGAACGAGCATCCTTCCGCCATCGTTCTCACTTTTCTTGATTCTACGTGGTAACTTCCGTTACGCAAATGACAAGAACGAGGAGGATGAGAACGAGGTGGATGAGGATGAGGATGAGGAAAAGGACGAGGACGAGGACGAGGACGAGAACGTGGACGAGGACGAGGATGATGGTTCTCTTTTGCGAAGGATTCATATTTTCCAATTCCATTTCGTTCTCCATCTAGAATTTCTAGAAATTTCTAGGAAATTTTTTTCTACATTTGGTATGATCCGGTATATATGATGTATATACCATATATATATATATATATATATGTATGTATATGTATATATATATACAGGGTGTCCCATTTATCTCAAAAAATAGGAATATCTCGTGAGGGATTGAAGCTACTAAAAAAATTTGTTTACAAATTTATTTTATATGACGAGACACATCATATGGTGTAAATTATTATTTTTTTTTTTCCAATTCAAGACTTAGGTAAAGATTTCAAAGTAAAATTCGTTTTTTTTTTTTTTTTAAATGTTATTATATATTTTTATCTCTACAGATCGATGACATTTGTTTAAAAGAATTCAACGATGTACTTAATCATTTATTATTCTAAAATGTTATAAAGAATACTATAAAATTGTAAGTACATAAGAAGCATAATTTAGTATCGTTGATTACCAGCTATACAACTGCATGTAATAAACAAAGATCGAACTTATTACGAAAGAAATATCGTTTAGTTAAAATGATAATTTGAAAAATATAAAGAGAAAACAGAAGTTCGTCCTTTGTTTAAAGCAGTATTATATTGTATTATATTTTAGCGCGATTTATAAGATAAAATAAACATATTTATACAATTATCAAGTACAATTTTTTTTTCCTTTGTATTATTAATAAAAATCATAACAAAAATATTTAATGTCAAAAGAAATATAACGTGTTATTCATTAAACCAAATCATTATCCTTATACAAAAGATGAAACGAACATTTTCCCTCTCACAAATCGACCTTTGTATCAGGATCACATGATATGCGAAGAAGTGGTATGTGAAATCATGCCACCTCCAGATAAGTTCTATTCTGCTGTTAGAAAATTGAAATCACGGTAAACGTGAAATTTTTCATCGCAAATCAGAATTTGTATCAGGATCACATGATATGCAAAGAGGTGGCACGTGAAATCATGCCACCTCCAGGTAATTTGTTTCTATTAGAAAATACAAATTACCTATTTTCTCGCATATTAAGGTTTGTATCAGGACTGTATTACATTCGAAGAAGTGGCACCATTTCGTATTGTTTAAAATTTCAAACAATAAGAACAATTTTTTTTTTGGATAAGGAGAATAATGGGAGTGTTTAATGAAGAACATTTTATATTTATTTTCAAATTAAACATTTTTCTTTTCATTTTTATATGAAATATTTATAATGAATATTATAATTAAATTGCATATTAATATCAAATAAATAGCGTTTTAATATAAAACGATATAATATAATATAATATTATTCAATATAATATTGCTGTAAACTAAGGAGAAACTTCTTATCTCTCGTTATTTTTCTCCAATTGGCAGTCTAAATAAATGATATTTATTTTGTAAGAAGTTTAGCATTGATTTACAACATGTAGCCTAATTGCTGGCAAACAACTATACGTTTCTTTAGAATTTCACAAATTTATGATAAAATATATGACATTTTACAATTACAAATGAACTTGTTTGGCACGTCGTTGAATTCGTCTCAAAAGATATTATTAAATTATAAAAAAGAAAAAAAAAATGGTTCTACTTAAAAAAATGTATTCGGCTTTGACATATCTTCCATCACTTGATCTGCAAAAAAAATATTGGCACCATATGATGTGTTTCTTCATACCAAGCAAATTTGTAAAAAAATTTTTTTGCTAGCTTCAATCCCCTATGAAATACTCCAATTTTTCAAGTTAAACGACATACCCTCATAGTTATTGACGTTTTTATCGCATATTCGAATATTTCAAAAACAAAAGTGAGTAATTAACAAAAATATTTTCAATATTATTTTAATAAGAGTCGAGAGATTATCGCGTGAATTTTATATACATCAATGTAAATTTTTAAAAATATTAGAAGAGAGTTAATTTTGTCGTGAAAAATATATATAAAAGACTAATTCAATTTTATTGC
>NC_140820.1:5020000-5037500 GCF_050613455.1 Vespa mandarinia
GAGAGAGAGAGAGAGAGAGAGAGAGAGAGAGAGAGAGAGAGAGAGAGAGTGAGAGTGAAAGAGAAAGTGGGAGGGAGAAGAGGATATCAATCGAATGCAGCTACAGGCTATTCGCGATCTATAGATCAGAAACACATGACGACATTTCGAATTTATCGATGGTAACTAGAATTCAAATGATCCTGTTACTAATAGGAATTCGATTTTAAGGAACTACTAATGGATGATGATAATGATGATGATGATGATGATGATGATGATGATGATGATGATGATGATGATGATGATGATGATGATAAAAATAGGAATAACTTTTTATCATGGGTTTTATCTTATTCTTTTTTTATTTTAAAATAAACCAGATCATTTTTATACTCGTACGTATATATTAAAATATATTTTTATTTTATTCTATATAAGAAATAAATAGAAATTATTTTATTCGCTTTATTAGAATCAATTGTTTTTGTCATCTGTAATTTTTTTAATCTCATTTTATTTCAAATCAAAATTTAATATATTATTATCAAGTCGTGTTCTTTTATTATATTGTTATTTTATTAGAAAATAAATAAATAAGTAATGTAAAAAGTAAATATAAAAGTGGATAAAGAAATAATTTTATAGATTTTTATTATATACAAAGATATGATATGATGATAATATATGAACGTATCATTTAATTAGTCTTATCGATATTTATTTGAAATAAAATAAAATTAAGACATTGTTATCGTTTGAATATATTTATAAAATAATTAAAAAAGAAAAAAAAAAAAAAAAAGAAAAAAATACCACCAGAAAATTAATTCCAATCTTTTATCATTTCTGATAAAATATTTAATCAATTTGTCGCCGTCCTTTTTTCTTCATTTCTCTTCAATTTCTTATATATCTAATTTATACATTTACACACACACACACACACATATATATATATATGTGTAATATATTATATATTATATATATATATATAAAAAATTGTTTACTACCTTATCTGACAAAGTATATTAACCTTTCGAAGGGGCTCGATCCGTCCAAAGGAGTTTCCAATCGAATTATCAAAAGCTACGAAATTCGTTTTATTGGCCAAAACGCATTCGCCGTAATCGATTCTAGATAGACGGGATGGATAGGGGGGTGGAAACGACGGGAAGAGAGAAGAAGAGGGGTTTGGGAGATGATAGTTTGGGGAGAGTGGGGACAACGGCGGCGAGAGATCGGAAGGGAAATAGGAGGAGATGTGGTTAGTGGGAAGATTCGTAGGGAGAGAAGGAAGGGCTGATGATTTATCGTAAGCGCGCACGCCGCCAAAACCCGTCGTGTCCCTTGTCTCTGACAGAGATTTACGAGGAACAACGGTGCTGGAGGACAACGTGCTCGGCAATTTTCTAACAACTGTTAGAGACTATCCTTGTTAATGAATAATTTTTCTCTCTAACTTTTCTTCTATCCCTTCTTCTTTATTTTTTTATTTTTTTTTTTTTTTTTTTAAATAAATTTTCTATTTTCTTCCTCCTCTTTTTTGTTCCTTTGTTCCTCCCTTCTTCTTCTTTTTCTTATTATTCTTATTATTACTATTATTATTATTATTGTTATTATTATTATTATTATTATTATTATTATTATTATTATTATTATTATTATTATTATTATTATTATTATTATCTAGTAAAATGTTACATTCCCATAGATATCTTTTTGCTCGATGAAGAAGAAGAGAGGATAAAAATGTTTGAATTTCTTTCTTTTTTCTCTTTCCTTTTTTTTTTTTTCTTTTTCTTTGGAACGTATTTGCGTTAAGCCCGCACCAATAGCGACGAAGCACGTACTTACTTATTTACTTACTTACTTATGCGATACGCGCTAATGTCGAAATGTCGTTTCGTTATATTAGAAAGGATTTTAATTATTATTATTATTAAGTTATTAATCGATCAATTAAATATTTTATCTCTTTAACAAGCTCGCAATTAAGAAGATTATTATACGCCATGTGAATTTAAATTATTAATGAAGTGGTTACTTATGCCTTTTTTTTTTTTTTTATTTGTTCATTTATTTTTTCGTTTGCTTGTTTCGCATTTATATTTTTCCGTCATATTTATTGCTGTATAATTATTTTTATTATTTATTTTTATATAATTATTTTTATTATTTAGAGATTTTTAATTTATTACGTACAGGCATAACTTTCTTTCTCTCTCTTTCTCTCTCTCTCTCTCTCTCTCTCTATCTATCTATCTATCTCTATCTTAATATTTCACGTCTTATTTATTTTTGTGCTATTCGACTTTAGTAAAAAATTTGAATCTTAAAAAATGTGAGTAAGCAGATGTTACGAACGTTTTAAAATAAAATTGGTCGAAAATTTACGATAAAATCGATCCATTAATGGACTGGATGAACGGAGAGAGAGAGAGCAAGAGAGAGGGGGGAGGGGGAGAGAGAGATAAAAAGGACTTAACATTTTCCCTCGATATAAATTTTATACTTTTAAAGTATCGAAGAAACCATTCGTTCGATGTAACATTCGACGTGAAGTTAGAAAAATTAAAAAAAAAATTTATAAAACGAAATTTAAACTAAATGAAAGGTCAAAAAAAAAAAAAAGAAAAAGAAAAGAAAAGAAAACAAAGGACAGACATATGTAAATATATGTAATATATATGTGTAAATGTGTAAATGTAATAAAAGTATTCGAATGTGAAATTTCACATACGTGATTTAAAATATTATTATATCAAAATGCATTACAATTTTATGACGTCCGTTGTAATCGTTCTACGAGTCGATAGCAAATATTGTTATCAACGAGTTGCATGAGGTGGGGGGGGGGGGAAATGAGAGAGAAAGAGAAACTAAGAGAGAAACAGCGAGAGAGAGAAAGAGAGAGAGAGAGAGAGATGCAAATGAAGGAGAACGAAAAATCGATCCACTTGACAACGCGTCATGCATTATGATAATAACAATGATATATACGATATATAGATGATAAAATAGATAGAAAAGAAAGTGTGAGAGAGAAAGAGAGATAAAGATAGAGAGAATGATATAGAGTTTGGACAATAATTTCACGTCCTATCTCATTTTCACGTCATTCTCGACGGCAACGTCGAATAAAAGCGTCCATTATTGTGATGCATTAAATTGACATATATATATATATATATATACGTGTGTGTAAGTCGTGAGTTTGAAGAAAATACGATAATTAAAATAAACGAAAATCATATTGATAGATGCAAGTATGATATAATGTAAACGAGAGAGGGAGAGAGAGAGAGAGAGAGAGAGAGAGAGAGAGAGAGAGAGAGAGAGAGAGAGAGAGAGAGAGAGAGAGAGAGAGAGAGAGAGAGAGAAGGGAAAAGTTCTTATTACGTAAAAAAAATTATATTTTTGTTTAAACGAACTTTTTGTTTTGCATTTGTATTGTCTCGAATATATTATGGATTAAAATTAAACTATGCTTTAATATGGATTTAATATGTATTTAATTGTTATTTATAATGTTACATAATAGTATATATCGGATGAACAAGATTTTATATGTATTGAAGGGTTTCTTTTCTTTTTTTTTAAATTAACATTTATAACAACTATTAAATAATAGTTGTTTAAATAATTCCTAAAATATGGAATATTGAGAAAATACATAGTGATCGAAAAGTTTCTTATGTGGATGAAAACCCACAATTTAATTCATTATATATTACTATTTCCTCGAGACTTTTGAAGTTCGTAGTACGGTTTGTAGTTTTACGAGTAAGTCTTGTTTTCAAATTTTCGAATTTTACAATTCGATAGGAAAAATTTTAATTAACTTAAAACTTTACGAAGAAGATATTTAAAATAATCTTAGAAATTTTTCCCTTCACCTAAAAGAACTTTTCGTCTACCATGTAGTTTTATCAAAAAATGTCAATGTATGTATGTATATATGTATGTATATATGTATGTATCTATGTATGTAACTATATATGTATGTATGTATCTATGTATGTAACTATATATGTATGTATGTATGTATGTATGTATGTATGTATGTATGTATGTATGTATGTATGTATGTATGTATGTATGTATGTATGTATGTAAGTATGTATGTATGTATGTATGTATGTATGTATGTATGTATGTATGTATGTATGTATGTATGTATGTATGTATGTATGTATGTATGTATGTATGTATGTATGTATGTATGTATGTATGTATGTATGTATGTATGTATGTATGTATGTATGTATGTATGTATGTATGTATGTATGTATGTATGTATGTATGTATGTATGTATGTATGTATGTATGTATGTATGTATGTATGTATGTATGTATGTATGTATGTATGTATGTATGTATGTATGTATGTATGTATGTATGTATGTATGTATGTATGTATGTATGTATGTATGTATGTATGTATGTATGTATGTATGTATGTATGTATGTATGTATGTATGTATGTATGTATGTATGTATGTATGTATGTATGTATGTATGTATGTATGTATGTATGTATGTATGTATGTATGTATGTATGTATGTATGTATGTATGTATGTATGTATGTATGTATGTATGTATGTATGTATGTATGTATGTATGTATGTATGTATGTATGTATGTATGTATGTATGTATGTATGTATGTATGTATGTATGTATGTATGTATGTATGTATGTATGTATGTATGTATGTATGTATGTATGTATGTATGTATGTATGTATGTATGTATGTATGTATGTATGTATGTATGTATGTATGTATGTATGTATGTATGTATGTATGTATGTATGTATGTATGTATGTATGTATGTATGTATGTATGTATGTATGTATGTATGTATGTATGTATGTATGTATGTATGTATGTATGTATGTATGTATGTATGTATGTATGTATGTATGTATGTATGTATGTATGTATGTATGTATGTATGTATGTATGTATGTATGTATGTATGTATGTATGTATGTATGTATGTATGTATGTATGTATGTATGTATGTATGTATGTATGTATGTATGTATGTATGTATGTATGTATGTATGTATGTATGTATGTATGTATGTATGTATGTATGTATGTATGTATGTATGTATGTATGTATGTATGTATGTATGTATGTATGTATGTATGTATGTATGTATGTATGTATGTATGTATGTATGTATGTATGTATGTATGTATGTATGTATGTATGTATGTATGTATGTATGTATGTATGTATGTATGTATGTATGTATGTATGTATGTATGTATGTATGTATGTATGTATGTATGTATGTATGTATGTATGTATGTATGTATATAATACGTATACCCCGTCGATAAAATAACGACAAATTTTATCCGAAAGATTATTACAGGGAAATACAACTCGACCGATAAAACTCCGTCGATATTTTTGACATTGACGTACATATATATATTGTATAGTTGTATGTATGGATTTTTATCAAAATTTTATATAAATATTGTAACGTCATCAAGAAATATTATCAAAGAAAAAAAAGTACATAAACTATGGAAAATTTTATTAATTGATATCATAAAAATAAATAAATCATGTACGCATATATTATGTATGTAAATGTATGTATGAAATAAATATACTGAATTTTTCTTTTTTTTTTTTTTCTTTTTAACTAATGTATTGTCTTCTTTCCGATAAGAAAGATAAATTCATTGAGACGTAAAGATCATGCACAATAATTTTTCTTTTGGCTTATTATTTACGTGATATATATATATATATATATATATATATATATCACGAATTATTAATAACATTTAACAGTAATATTTCATGTAAACGAGGTGATATAAAAGGACGGTAATTAACATTAATCATTTGAATTTGTTATCTTTGATATTCACGAAAATATTCGTAATGTTTACAGTACAATATAATTGCACTCTACATGTTGAATAAATAATAGCTCTGCATTGTTTTTCTTTTATTGTAAATAATGCGTACGTTCGAAAATTTTGTTACACTTGATTCAGTCAATTTGTTTGTTATAGTAAATGAACAGCATACGAGTACATATATTCAAAAGTATTTAAAAAATCTGTGATAACAAATCAAGAGATATTTTATTTAAAATCAAATTAGTTTGAAATCTTATATGGATTAAATGATAAAAAATCAGATGATAAAAAAGAATATATATATATATATATATATATATATATATATATATATACTATATACATTACATATTATTATAAATTTATTGATGTTTAATAAATATGAAATATTTATATGATTTATAAAAAAAAGATCCATACAAAATCTTTCTTATTATAATAAACTTTTATACACTATATAATAATAAATATAATTATAATAATAATAATAATAATAATAATAATAATAATAATAATAATAATAATAATAATAATAATAATAATAAATTATATTTTATGTATCTATGATAAATTCATATGTTCCAATTAAAAAAAAAGAAAAAAAAAGAAAAGAAAAAAATAACAATGTTTTCCAATAAAATATAATTACATCTTATAAGCGGTGCCATTTTGGAGAACATGAAAAGGGAAAAGAAATGATTTAAAAGGGGGACAAAAAAATGACGTAAAAGGAACGAAGGTAAATTAAAACAAGAAAAAAGAGAAAGAAACAAAAAAAAAGCATTTCCTCTCTCTCTCTCTCTCTCTCTCTCTCTCTCTCTCTCTCTCTGTGCTTTTCTTCTTTCGTTCTTTCTTTTTTATTTATTTTTCTTCTCTCTCTTTTTTTTTCCTTTGTTTTTGTTTCGACGCTCCAACGCGCTCTTTAATTTCGTCGACGTTTAAAACGAGCACACGATGCCAGGACGATGCCGTTGGGAGAAACAGTTGTTTCAATTTATTTTCGCGGGAAAACTCTATGGAAAGCTATCTCGTATACACCGCGACACCGAGGAAAACATAGAGAGAAGTGAAAGAGGACTCTGATACCATGCAAAATGAAAGCAATTGAATCACTCGAAATCGCTTTAATTACACGTATCGTTGACCGTATCCACCTTTTTCCGAAATAATATAACGAAGCATACGATCTGTTCTGTAAACAATCAAATTCTCTATTCGAAATTACATCTACAAATAGCATATAAACAAATGCAGATACATACGAATATACATACGAACACGTACACACGTACGTATATCGTAGAAAATTTTATCTGTACTTATATACGTATAATATTAAGTATAAATAAAAATAAATAATAATATACGTATAAATTAAGTCGTATGTATGTATGTATGTACATATATATATATACATGTGTGTATACATGTGTGTATTTATTATTATTATAAAATAAATTGTTTGGTGTAGAATTAGATTCGTCATTTCTATCATTTCTTATTATTAATTTTTTTTCTTTTTATATATATATATATTTGTATGTGTCATTATTTGATCGTACGCGAGAAAGCTTGCTATTATCTATTGTCAATCTAATCAGAACGGGTATCTAATTAAACGACGAATATTACAATAGTATTCTTTTTATATTCACTAGTGTGTATTGAGATTGATAAATCATTGATATATTAACGTGGATTCATATCCAATATATCACAATATATATATATATATATATTAAAAATTTAAAGTTCAATGTTCTGAAAACTCGATTAACGTATTCTAAAAATGCAAAGAATGAAAAAAATAAAAAGCAGCCGTAAAAACAAGGAAAAAGAAGAACAAAATAAAAAAGAGAAAGAAAACAAAACAAGAAAATAGGAAAAGAATGGATAGATGGAAAGAGAGAAAGAGAGAAGTGTGAAAGAGAGTGAGTGAGTGAGAGAGAGAGAGAGAGAGAGAGAGAGAGAGAGAGAGTGTGTGTGTGTGGAGAGAGAGAGAGGAGAAAAGAGATGGCTTGGCTTTATATATACGTGTGAACGAGGTAGAGAGAGAGAGAGAGAGAGAGAGAGAGAGAGAGAGAGAGAGAGAGAGGGAGGGTGTGGGGGTGGGAGGGAGAGAGAGAGAGAGAGAGAGAGAGAGAGAGAGAGGGAGGGTGTGGGGGTGGGAGGGAGAGAGAGTGAGAAAGAAGATTTTCGTGGATAGAATTTTCATGGAAAAAAACGCAGTCTCTCTATAAATAATGGAGTAATCGAGTACCTGATATGCCAGGACCAGGAATGGAACGTAGAGGTCGTGTCTGTCGTTGGCAAATCCGCGTGAAAAAGAGCAAAAGATAGAGAGAGAGAGAGAGAGAGAGAGAGAGAGAGAGAGAGAGAGAGAGAGAGAGAGAGAGAGAGAGAGAGAAATAGAGAGAGAAAGAGAAATAGAGAGAGAGAGAGAGAGAGAGAAAGTGAGAGAGAGAGAGAGACGATATGGCCAAAGATCCAATTTTACGTTTTCCCAACGGGTTCAATAAACTTTTTCTTCATTTTAGGTACACGCATCGAAGGAAAAAAGGATAAAAAAAGGAAAAAAAAAAAAAATGATACGAGGGATGAAAAGCCGTGTGAACTGAGATAAGAGTTCGAGGAGAAGAGCCGGAAAAAAATTTATCGACGTTCCACCGAACGGAAGAAGTGTGTTGCTTAGAAAGTATTAGGAACATTTCTAAAGAGTGAGAGAGAAGGTATGTGTGTGCGCGTGCGTGTGTGTGTGTGTGTGTGCGTGTGTGTGAGAGAGAGAAAGACGGCGATTCAATATCTCTTGGGAACAATTCGAAAACAAAAATTGTGTCTTAAGATAAACGAAATCTTTAATATTTTTCTTTATTTATTATAACAACGATTCATTCATGAATTAAATTTGTTTAATGTTATTCATTGATTTTTATATTATATTCTATCTAATATTTATTTTAATATTATTATAATTTTAATATCGTGAGTATATAATAGTTGGACAAAATCATGATTTCTTTTGTTTCTTCATTTTTTTCTTTTCTTTTCTTTTTTTTTCTTTTTCTTTTTTTTTCTTTTTTCTTGATTCTTAAAAGAGGAATAAATTAAAAGAAAAAATAAAACGACGGTTCGATTTTTATATTAAATAATAAAAGAGATATTAAAATAAATGTAGATATCAAGAGGATTACAAAAAAAAAAAAAAATACATATTTTAATAGAAATTAAAAATTACGAATTAAATTTAATCTACAATTTTATTGAAATAAATGATAATAATAAATCTGTATTAATTCGAATGGAGATATTGTTTATATATCTATAAAATTTATTATATTAATTTTCTATAACAATGTATTATTATACATGAGAGCAAATAAAGTGATTGCGGAATGAGGATAGAAAAAGAGAATGTAAATGTGGAATTAAAAAAAAAAAAAAAAGAAAAAAAGAAAAAAAAAAAAGAAAAAGAAAGAAATTACGATGTATACTCGAAATTACTCGGGGCTATGTATCTTCGTCCCTGACGTAAAATTTCTACGGATATTACGCGAGTAATTTGTAATCCAAGACGAACTATTAGCCACTAATGGTTCCTAATTTCGCTGAAAATTAATTGGAGCATTAACGATCTCATTCCGTCCGTTGCTTCTCTCTCTTTTCCTGTCTCTCTTTCTCTCTCTCTCCCCTCTCTTTTTTATTGCTGTTTGAAGCTTTTCTTATAACAAAAAAAAAAAAATTCCATTATTAATTAATATTCTCGTATTTTTACTTGTAATATTTACAAAAACTGTATATTATATTTATTTGAAAACTTATAAAATCAATAAATTGAACTTATATGTGTAAAAAAGATATTTGATTAATAACAAAAAAAAAATTGTCAATGCCAGTCTCTCAACAAAGTAATATATATATATATATATATATATATATATATATATATTCTCGATTTTTTTCTTTCTTGCTTCTATACTTTCCACAGAAGCACCTTACAGTATTGTGATTACGTATATAAGCTAGTCGATTGAAACTGACTATGATGGAGAATTTACGAAGCTCGTAAGTAGATCAAACCAATACTATAACACAGCTACGACTTCCTATTTCCTATAAAACAGAAATAGAGAGAGAGAGAGAGAAAGAGAGAGAGAGAAAGAGAAAGAGAGAGAAACGAAAAGCAAAGAAGAGAAGCAAGTGTTTCTCTTCTCTCTCTCCCTCTCTCTCTCTCTCTCTCTTTCTCTCTCAGTTATTATTAAGTCGAGAATGAAACAATTCGAATGAATAGATTATAACGAACATCAAGTTGGCCGCTTTTAATCAGGATTAATATAAACAATCAAACAATAGTTTCTCAAATTTCCATCATTATGATTCTCTCTTTCTCTCTTTCTCTCTCTCTCTCTCTCTTCTTTTTCCTATTTTTCTCTTTATTATTTATCTTTTTCTTTTTACATATTATTTCATTATTTATGCATAGAAATCAAGCAATAGTTTCTCGAATTTCCACCATTATGATTCTCTCTTTTTCTCTTTCTCTCCCCCTCTCTTTCTCTGTCTCTCTTTCTCTTTCCTCTCTTCTTTTTCCTATTTTTCTCTTTATTATTTATCTTTTTCTTTTTACATATTATTTCATTATTTATCCATAGAAAGGGCGAGTAAATACTTCGAAAATATTATTATAGAAATTAAAAACGTGACTATTAATAACGTAGAAGAAGATTGTTTTTTTTTTTTCGATAAAAAGCTAATTTGTTTATTTATTATTTATTTATCTATATAACTTTATAAATCATTTTGTAATTTGATATGATTAATATTTTGGTAAAAAAATAAGATGAATTTAATTCTCAAAGATTTGTTCATAAAAATTGTTTAATAATCAATAGTTAATTAATTATTAACAATATATTGAAAAAATAAAATAGTAAAAATTTGGCCCTTTAAAATGATATTTGATTAAACTACCTACGATTTTTAATTCAGGAGATATTTTCATATAAATGGAAGACATTTACTTTGCCTCATTGAAATCAAACAATATAATTTCATTCAATCGGCTCGTTGGTTCACTGACCTATATAAATTTCGAAAATTTACGTGATTCTGCTACTACTACTACTACTACTACTACTACTACTACTACTACTACTACTACTACTACTACTACTACTACTACTAATACTACTACTACGAACAGGTGTACTATGCGAATTATGAATGAAAATTTTGAATCGGCGATATTTTCGATACGGAAATTCGTAGAGACTTGAAACAATTATCCTTTTCAAATATAATTTATTCTTTATTTATTTAAATATTGCAATAATATTGTTATAATAAAATCGATTTTGTTAATAATTTTTTACATACGAATTTTTTTTACTTTTCTTTCATAATAATGACATAACTTACAATGAAATCAATAAAATTTTTTTCGTAATAGTGTAAATTTTTTTTCGTTTATTTAAAATAATGAATAGAAGATTTATAAATAATAGTCGATAATATAAAAGATTGTATGATCGAAAACTCAAAAAATATTTTTCTCTTAATTTACACTTACTATTACTATTTACTTATTACTATTCTTATGATATTTCAATCAACATTTCTCTACATGATTTCTTATCAATATTTACATTAAAATATCTTCTAAATAAATAATTTGTCGACATTGTGCTTTAGTTAATACTTCTTTTTTTTTTTTTTTTGTACAGAACGTTAAGCTGCATCGACCAATGCAATCAGGAACTGCATGATTGCGTATGATTCCATTAAAAAAAAAAAACTCAATTGACCCTTACATGTCCTTCATGCAAAAAGAATTAGTACTACTATATTATGGCTCCTCTCGTATAGGATACGTAAAAAAAATTGTTTTATATATTTAAAAGAAAAAAAGAATATATAAATATATAAATAGTTTATATCTAAGATGTTCGAAGTTAGTCTGTATATATACATCCTGTATATTAAATGAGAGTAAGAGAGACATAGAGAATAAGAGAATGAGAGAGAGAGAGAGAGAGAGAGAGAGAGAGAGAGAGAATTATCAAATACAAGGAAGTCTCTATGGAATACTAATATACCATATATAATTAATATCTCAAAGGAATATATATGAAACGATAGGAGTAAATCACCAATGATAATCCTTCGTCAAATTACAGATCAAGTTAGGGATGAGAATTTGGGAGAAATTGGGGGAAGAGAGAGAGAGAGAGAGAGAGAGAGAGAGAGAGAGAGAGAGAGAGAGAGAGAGAAGAAGAGAGTGGAAGGATATGTTTTGACTATGATAACAACGTCCCAACACATTGAAAATCAACATCGACGATTGTTATCGTTGATAGACATGTTCAGATTTCTCTTTTGTTTTAACATATTCCTGTCAAAAGCACATATTGCCAAAATTTTAAATTCTTTTTTAATACTTTCAATATACATATCGTATATGGATACTTTCATGTATTTATATTATTATGACAGAAAAATAATCTGGTTTTATTGAAAATTTTGTAATTGGAAAAATTTATTCTGTTTTTTTCTTTTTTTTTTTTCTTTATTTTTTTGGTTTATACGAAATATTACAATTATTTTATTCATTTCAAAATGATTTTTGCAATTGTGTGTGTGTCTATATATACATATATAAATTATCGATGATGAAATGGAAATAAAAAAAAAAAGATTCGAATTATATACAAATAGGATGTATAAATATAATCGTAAATATTATTTAGAACGAATATAATATGTCTGTCTGCCTGTCTGTCTGTGTGTGTGTATGTATGTATGCGCGCGCGTATGTATAATATATCTATATAATTTGACTAAAACATTTGATGGTTTATTTTTATTTTGTCATTCCCTTTTGTATAAAAAAAAAAAAAAAAAAAAAAAAAAAAAACAAAAGGAAAAAAGCAAAGGTAAAAATAAAAATAAAAAAATAAAAGAACAGGCAGAAGCAACACGAACAAGAAGAAAAAAAAAAAAAGAAAAAACCAGAAAAGAAGAAAAAAAATGTCAAAGCAATGAAAATACATCTCTCTCGAAACTCTTTCATTTTCGTTTCATCATCGATTAATTTTTTCACGACAGTCGACAAAAAATATTTCACATAGTACATCTTCCATATCTAACATATTTTTCTACATACGTATATCTACATACATATGTGTGTGTGTGTGTGTGTGTATGTATGTATGTATGTATGTATGTATGTATGTATGTATTTCACAGAAAGGACATAGCTTTGAAATGAGTATCACGTTGGATGATAACGTACACATATATACACGCATGTACACACACACGCACATGCACACGCACACACACACGCACGCACGCACCTACGTATACAGCCAGAGAGAAAGAGAGAGAGAGAGAGAGAGAGAGAGAGAAAGAGACACACTCGTAGTTTGTATAAACTTTATGGAAGTTTTCGATTTTTCTAAATTTGCAAACTCTGCACAGAGAAAGGGACTTGAAAGTAAAGTGGTAGTGGGATGAGGTGAGGTGAGGTATGATGGGACGAGGGGGAGAGTGAGGGCGAGGTTGAGGATAGAGGAGTGGTGAGGAGTCGGGTGAGGGTGAAAGGGAGGATTGAAAAGGGCTTTACGAATTCAATGATGGATATCTCTACGTTCTCGTATCGGTAATCGAATTGACGATCTCCAATCGTAAAGCCAGGGACAAAATATTTCATCGTCGTGTGCAGGCGCTGCAGGATTTTCTGCATTAGATAGCTGCTACCTCGACGCACCAGTGTCGACGATTAATGGCGACTATTTTCGCGCACGTGTTATATCGTCCTTTAACACGTACCATCGTAACTCTTATACATATCAGACAAACTTTCAAATCCTTTATCCCTAAAATATATTTATATCGTTCCTTATATATTTTATTTTTTTTTATTATTACTATTAATAATAAATTTCAAAGTCATAAAAGATATTATTTAAGATTTTTTTTAAGAATATTGATTTGTGTATAACTTCAACGAGAAAGATATATGTTAATTTACGAACAACTCTTTTTTTTTTATTCCCTTCTTTTTTTATTTTTTTTTTCTTTTTTTTTTCTTTTTTTTTTTTAATATCACAACTAGATCGGATTTATATCTTTTGTTAAGAATTAATTAATAAGATCGATAATATAAATATTTTAAATACGTATGCGCAGTAAGCCATATGCAAATATATATATATATATGTGTATGTGTGTGAGTGTGTGTGTGTGTGTGTGTGTCAAAGAAAAATAAACATCAATCAAATATTTGTTTCGTAAAATTATATTTCAAATAAATCGATGAATTTTTGATAAAACTTATTTATATAATTTGTGAATTAGATAAATATTAAATCAACAAAAGAAAAAGAAGACAAACGAATAAAAATACAAAGAGAGAGAAAGAGAGAGATTTACTTTTGACAATAAGAAATTACGAAATAAATATTAATAATAATAATAATAATAATAATAATAATAATAATAATAATAATAATAATAATAATAATAATAATAATAATAATAATAATAATACAAAATATTTTGGGTAAATGCGCATATGCATATATACGTATATACGAAAAATAAAATCTAGTAGGAAATATATTAAATAAAGAAACGAGTAGAGCATAAAATTGTTCATGTAACGTGTCGTCCCTACGAAATGTAATTTCATTTATTTATACTATTTAATTCCTCGCACTGGTCATTTATTTATTTTCTTTTTTCACTTCGTCAAGTAATTATGGTCGGTTGGTAGGTTGAATGAGAAAGTAAAAAACAAATATTAACGAAAATAGAAAATAAAAAAAAAAAAAAAAAAAAAAATAAAAAATATAAAAAGAAATAGAAAAAAGGAAAAAGTAGGAAAATCCGCGAAAGAAGAGAAAATAACTAAACAAATTTATACGATGTCGAGTAATCAGATTCCATGGCGAATGTGGTGGAAGCATCGCGAGTGATATAGACCGCTGACTTTCCCGTAAATCATCGACGTCATACTTTATAGTTCCCATTAATTATTAACAAAAAATAGAGGATATGAATTTCATGTCTACCGGTTAATCTATATTCCTGAATACCTAATAAATTATGAGCTATGAGCGTACAGCAATTAGGAATTATTAATATTTATTAAGTATCGTCTTGAAATTAGAAAAAAAAATAACAACAACAACAACAACAACAAAATTTAGTATTTATAAACAAAAAGAGAGAGAGAGAGAGTGTATGTGTGTTGTCTCATTAATTAATACGTTGCATAACGTATCACACAAACCACTTAATTATTCTTCGTACGAAACGAATTAATCTTATCAAGATATCGAGAAATCAATTTTATCTTTTGATGAAATACAGATAATTCATTTGTATTGTACAGATTGGAAGAAAAATTCTTATATAGGTTTGAAGAAAATGTTTTTACGTGATCTACTTTCCCATCCCTCAAAACAAAAAAAAAAAGAAAAAAGAAAAAAGAAAAAGAAAAATTGTATTACACTCTATCATGAATTCATCGATTTAATTTCATTTTTAATATCATCTAAGGACTTTTGGCTTATCTCGTATAATTATAACATTAAATAAAATATTCATATATAATTATTATTTAAATTTGATTTTCATTAAAATTTAATAGTTCGATATGAAAAAATTTTCATTTCAATTCAATAATTTCAATTAAAAAATAAATACAAAAATAATATCGAAGAAAGAAATATATGTTTGTACAATAACAATAATATTCTACTTATTTCGAATGAATAATTTAATAAAAGAACTTTTCGTTTAATAAATTTAATAATAAATAAATGTAAAAAATATAATAAAAAAAAAAATATATATATATATATATATATATATATATATATATATACGAGAAGAGAAAAAAAAAGAGATAAAAAGAGATAAAAAGAGATAAAAAGAGGAGGCAGGTAAGACCTTCCCCGTATCTTTTTATCTCGTTACCTTGACTATGTCACACAATATATGAATAATAAATATATTATTGCATTAAAGGATGTTGTTGCTGGATAAGAGAATATAGGTTGGATTAGTATAGTCTAATCTTAAGATACCTCGTTTACCCTGGCGCACACGCATACACGTACACACTCTCTCTCTCTCTCTCTCTCTCTCTCTCTCCCTCTCTCTCTCTCTCTCTCTCTCTCTCTCTCTCTCTGAGTAATAGCCGAGTTACTTTGAGTTAGATTAGACGGAACATATAGATGCGAACGAGCTTCTATGTCCTTAGTGAATCATTTGTCTAAGCTTCTCTAAACTCTGGAATTTCTTGCGATCGTATACGCACAAACTCCTATTATTTCCCTTTACTCTCTCTCTCTCTCCCTCTCTCTCTCTCTCTCTCCCCTCCCTCTCTCTCTCACTCTCTCTTTCTCTCTCTCTCTCTCTCTCTCTCTCTCTCTCTTTCACTTACTCTACCTTATTTTAGATAAACTGTCACAGATACACACACATATATACGCATATATATATTACATGCACATATACACATGTACTTGTATACCGTATACATCCAAACATATACATACATAAACACTTATCCACGTACACATAGCATATATACGTATATACAGTTTATCCTACTCTATTTATTCAATGCTAATTTCAATCTCTCCTTCCCCATGGAATATACAATTTCCATTTCATCTACTCTCTATCTATCTATCTATCTCTCTTTCTCTCTCTCTCTCTCTCTCTCTCTCTCTCTCTCTCTCTCTCTCTCTCTCTCTCTCTCTCTCTCTCACCCCATAATGTTATTCAAATTCATTGAATAAAATTATGTAGTTACATGTTGTAAAATCCATACATATATACATATGTATTTTATGATTAGTATTAACTATACATATATATATATATATATATATATATATATATATATAAATTCGTCTTTGAGGCAGAAACAAGAAAATCTTATTTACTTGATGAACCTAAATTATCCAGGACATGTTAAGAATCATTACTAGATCATTATTATCATGATTTTAGTATAAAAAAGATAAATATATGATATTAATTCTTTCTCATTTCAATCATTTTCACATTGTATCAAATGTACATTTTTTATTCAAACGTATTGAAATTATTAGTTTTTACAAGTAGGTTATAGTAAAATATTACAATACGAAACGTTTATGTATCTTTTTGAAAAATCCAAAGATGAATAATTGCATTGGAACGGTTCAAAAAGATAACGAAGATAAAAAAAATTAAAAAGTGAGAGAAGAAAAAAGAATAATCATGCTGTTAATTGTGCTAAGAGTATTAAAGAAATTCTGCTAACAATTAAATAAAAATTTAATCCCATGAGAAAGAGTGAACGCGAAAAAGTGAAAGAAAGAAAAAAGAAAAAAAGGAAAAAAGAAAAAACGAAGAGAGAGGAACAAAGAAAATAATAATGATAAAAAAATAAAAAAAAAAAGGAAATAAAAGGAAAATAAAAAAAAAGTATCAAAAAGAAGTATGTATGTTCGCTCGTTTTCATTCTCCAAACTTTTTCTATCTCTCTTTTCCTCTCTCTCTCTCTCTCTCTCTCTCTCTCTCTCTCTCTCTCTTTCTCTCTCTCTTTCTCTCTCTTCTCTTACT
>NC_140820.1:5040000-5042500 GCF_050613455.1 Vespa mandarinia
TCTCTTACACTCTTACAAGGATTCGCAATAAAGGATTTCATTTGAGACGATAAAATGAAGACGATGCTGAAGTACTATAATAGAAAAGGTGTTTCACACTCTGTCCCCCCCTTCTCTCTCTCTCTCTCTCTCTCTTTCTCTTTCTCTCTCTCTCTCCATCTTTGTTTCTTTCTGTATCTTATTTAGAAAAAGAAAATTAAAATTAACAATAAAATTAAAAAAAATAAAATTTATATATATATATATATATATATATATATATATATATATATATACACACACACATTTGATTTTTTTTATTATATATATGTTTTATATTATTATTTTGATTAAATGAAATAATATTATTATTTTGTCATTTATATTATATCTTATGTTATTGTTATAACATTATTAGAAAAATTATATTAATAATAATATAATTAGATACACATACGTCAATATGTTATAAAGATTAAACAATTGTAACATACACACACACACACATATATATATATATATAATATAAGCTAAATAATTATTAAACAAATAATATGCATATTGTAAAATGATATTGTAAAATGATTAAGCATCGAATCGAATTGCTTTCATTAATTCATTAAAAGATCATAACAATACGTAATTCAAGGCAAAGGGAAATTGTTGATATATTCATAAGAATAATTTATCTATACGATATATACTATGAAATAAAATAGAAATGAGATAGAGAAGAAAAAAAAGTATGTGCGCGCACGTATGTATCTGTTGTCAATTCTTTTTCATATATTCGTTTAACTAGTGATTGAGAACTCTTGTTTCTGGACAAAAATGAGAGATACAAAATGAATCGATCGGACTGATGAAATATCATGAAATAAAGATAGATTTGAAAGTTTATTGACCTTAGATCGTACCAATCTAAGAAAATTTAGATTAAGAAAAAGAAAAAAAAAAAAGAAAAAAAAAGAAAACACAAACTGAAGAAGAAATGTACAATTTTCTTATATCCTATTTCTTTTTTAGATTTTAATAAAAATAAATTATTGCTCTAATTGAATATATATATATATATATATATATATATATATATATATATATATATAATATTAAATATGAATTATATTACATTCATATATTTCATATTATTATTTATAATTTAATTATTCCTATTTATTTATATTTAATTTATTCCTGATTTATTTCACACATATATAAACACACATACACACACATTTTATATTTTATATATATATATATATTCTTTTTTTCAATAAAATTAATGGATCTGTGTTCGTTTAAATAAAAACAAAAAAAAAAAAAAAGAAATATTTCCAATAATCTAAACAAACATTCTAGAAATGATTTCATAACGATAGAATAAATTCAAAGATTTATTTCGACTGATTATTCCAAATTAAAGAGAGTACAAGTTGAAAGATAGAAATGAAAAAAAACTTTTGGATTTATTTTTATTCATATCAGAGGTAAGTATTTACTTAGAAGTTTCATAAATGAAAGGTAATACTTCTTTTTATTCATACTGCACATTATGAGAAACAGCCTGTATACAACATACATATATACATATATATACATATATATATGTATGTATATATACATACATACATACATATATATATATATATATATATATATATATATATATATATATATAGAACTAACCTACTCTCTTGACCCAGATCTCATCTTATTCAATGTCGGAAATCATTTGGTCGAGAAGCAGCAACCTTTTCGTACGTCTCGCGTGCACTCTCACCATATTTTTCATCTTATTCATGGTCCATCTTTTTCTCATTCAATTCACAACAAAATCTCGACCACGTTTCAACATCATTCATTTCATCTCTAGCACGTATTATTTTTTTCGTTTCTTTATTAATAATAAACTTTTGCCATTGTTATCAACTCATTCGTTTATATTCTTATGAATTAATTTTAAAAGAAAATAAAAGGAACAAATAAATAATGAAATACAATAAAACGTTAAAATATAAAATCGTCTTTTAATACTCTAATAATAATTAGTACTCTCATTAATAATTTTATTTTGGTTTTTTCTTTTTTTTTTTTTTTTTAATTAACAAATGTTAATATCGATTTTACATTTTCTTTAATCAAATTTAATCTATTCTAATCATATTATTGCAAAAATCGATCTAAATCGTTTTTCATATTACAATTACATATACATACACATATATATATATATATATATATACATATAAAATTAAATTAAATTATGTCAAAAGGTATGCAAAATTTATATATTTTAATTTTCTAATAATACAAATGATTAATAACATTTATTACCTATCTAATTTCAAACCAAATTAAACCAATTCGACGAATTATTACGGAATACTTTAATTATTGGATTCCCTTTTGCTTTTTTCTTTCTCTTTTCTTTCTTTCTTTTTTATTTTTTTGAATTGGAAATTGATCCATCAAGATAGAAGATACGTACGTACTATCGCGTAACGTATATACACGAAATCAC
>NC_140820.1:5047500-5052500 GCF_050613455.1 Vespa mandarinia
TAATGCATACTATAGTACTATATATACTATGCACATAATATATTATATATGTATATAGACATACAATATATTATCTAAATAAATAAATAAATAAATAAATAAATAAATAAATAAATAAATAAATATATATATATGCATGCATGACAAATATAATTATTGATTTATAATTATTATTATAAATTAGAAAATGACAGTGTTAATTTAATAAATATATTTTTTTCATACATTTTAAATCCAGTAAATGTTGTTACTCTTTCCTTCTCTCTCTCTCTCTCTCTCTCTCTCTCTCTTTCTTGCACTCTCTTCTTTTTTCTTTCTTTTTTTATTGTCTCTAACAACTTTTTCTCTCTCTCTTTCTCTCTCTCTCTCTCTCTATCCTAAACGATCTAAAAGAGACGAGAAAATTTAGTGAGGACGCGCTTTTTAAACGTTAGTGCTGGTTCGTTAGAGAGTCGAATTATTGCGGCTCGAAGGCCATCTGTAAGGTAACTTTTCGTCGAGTTAATGGCGCAAAAGAACATAACGTCCTACGACATCTTTCGATGTTAAAAGCGACCAACGTAATTACTTACGTATTTTCCTTGTCCACGCTCTCTATTTCTTTCTCACTCTCTCTTTTTCTCTTTTTCTTTCTTTCTCTCTCTCTCTCTCTCTCTCTCTCTCTCTCTCTCTCTCTCTCTCTCTCTCTCTGTCTCTTTCTCTCTGATTAATGATATCTACAAAATACTAGCATACTCTAATTATCCCTCGTTACGTTTCGCCTATTAATCTTATTAATTAAAAATACATGACAAAAATAGATCATATTATTTCTTTTCTTTTTTTTTTTTCTTTTTTTTTTTTTTTCTTGAATTGTAACGCCATTAACGAAATTAAAGATTAAGTTATAATTTTATTAACTCATTGAAATTATACTATCATTTTATTTTATTTTTTGTTTTTAAATTAATCAATTTATCATCTCATAATTGTCATTAATAATCTTACGTTCCTTTTATATATATATATATATTTTATACAACAACAAAAATTTCTTTTCTTATAAAAAAATGAAAAGAATTATTAAAAAAAAAATTTATCATTGCACAAGTTCTTCTTAATTCTCAAATAATATCAATACATCGTCGAAAATATTGTCAGAAATATTTTCTTCCTTGGAATTCTTGTTTTATTTATTTATTTTTTTTTTATCTATTCCTTTTTTCAATACTATTTATTTATTTATTCGTGTATTATTATTATTATTATTATTATTTTTTTTTTTTTTTAATAAATCGTAGGGAAGAGAACGATTAACGAGTTTTTTCTTTTTTCTTTTCTTTTATTTATTTTATTTTATTTTATTTCTTTTTTTTTTTTTCTTTGAGATTACGATTTATTTCGAGTCATCGATATTATGGTTTTTTCTCTTTTCTTTTTTGTCCCTATTTTTTCCTTCGACATGAACAACAACGTGAACGTCTACAAGCGAGCGTGTTGATGCGAAAAAAACGAGGATTAAATTCGATGAATTTTTATGGTTTGGAGAAGGGGTATGAATGACCATGGTTAAATGTAGTACACACGGTGCGTACTACCTCTGCATTAGAATTCGTATTTTCTCGTTAAAATGATTCCTGTTTACGTCGAGTAGATTGCGTCGGGCAAGAAATTCCGTAAAAGGAAAAAAAAAAATAAATAAATAAATAAAAAGTAAGAGGAAACGTACAAATATATATGTGTATATATATATATATATATATATATGAGGGTGAACTCCCGTCACGATGAAAATTAAAAATAGAAAAAAATTCTCTCGTGATTTAAAAGCGAACCCTCAAACGATCCCTTATCATTTTCTTCTTATCATATATTTTTTATTATTTTATATTTACCCTCGAAAAGAGAGAGAAAAAGGAAAATAAAAATAAATAAATAAATAAATCATGATATCCTGAAAGAGATGAATTAATAATAAACGTGTATTCAATATTTTATTAGAATATTTTCAATGAAATTGTTCTCAATTGACTAAAAGTTTCCAGTAATTTTTGACAAATTAAATAGAGAGAATGTTGGAAACATTTTCTATATTTTACATTCGTGTATGTGTGTGTGTGTGTGTGTATGTTTGTGTGTAAGATATATGATTAATAATGCTATAGTATTTTTTACTCAAAAAATTTTAATGTTATCGATCTTAAAATAATGTATCGATAAAATAATCGATAAAAATGATCCCTAATATTATATCATTTAATATATCATAATTTTCATAGTAACTCGATAAAAAAGATCCTTACATTAATTTAATTGAAAGTTATATTTGCAAATTATAAAACTAATGAATAAAATTCTCTTATATGATCAAAAACAAACATGTACATATATTAAAAAATTAAATAAAAAATTTTTCCGTGTACGTCCATAAATACTCATGAATACATATATAAATATGATTTCCGATCGAAAAAAAAAAGAAGAACATTGATTTTCATACGCCGTTCAAAAGAAAATACGTATATTTATATATATTCTTCGCAAATAAACAAAATAGAAAATTTTCTTATTTTATATGTAAATAAAGAACACTGTAGTACAATATAAAATAATATTACATTGAATTATTATCACTAATATATATATATATATATATATATATATATATATATATATATATATATATTAGTGTACTAATATATATAGTACTAATATATATATATATATATATATACTACAAAATAATATTACGTTGAATGTATGGACTATTAAATATAACATTGGCTCGATTAATAAATAATTTCATTTAATTGTTAAATATTTTCGATAAAATAAAAAAAAAAAAAAAGTAAAAAAAAAAAAAATAAAATAAAATAAAAAGAAAAATTTCAACACATTATCGATCGTCCGAACCTAATAACTTAAAAATAATTGAAAAGTAATCGAACACCGGGTATATTGTAAATAGCCGGTAATTAAGTCTATTCGTTCAGAAAGTTTCGTTAATCGTCTTTGTGCGGATCAATTCGAAAATGGGAAAAAGTTTGGGGCAGAAAATCGGTCGTAATCTTTTCTCTTCATCTCCTCATTTTTCTTTTTCTCTTTTTCCTTTTTTTAATCTTTTCTCTCTCTCTCTCTCTCTCTCTCTCTCTCTTTCTCTTTTTTCTCACTCTTTTTCTATCTCTTTTTCCCTTTCTTTTTCTCATCCTTGTCGTCCTCGTCCTCGTCCTCGTCTTCGTTCTCGTCTTCGTCCTCGTCGTAGTCGTCGTTCCCATTCGAATGGAAAAATATCGACGTGAAACTTTTACACGTTGGCTGATCTCCTACCTAATTGAATTTCTTCGAAGGAAAGAAACGGTGTTAGTCGATACTTATGCTGCTAGACTCTTTCTCGATAGAAACTTCGTTACTGACCAAAAGATAAAGAGAAAGAAGAAATAGATACTGTATAAATATATATGTATATATATATATATATATATATCTTCTTTAATAAACTTTTATTTCATCATTAAAATTATCTATTTAAATTAATATTTTAAAAACTATATTTTTTATTACACACAAAATTCATTATATATTCTACATATTTTATATACTTTATATATATATATATATATAAAATTATAATATAACTATAATATATATCTATATTATAGTTATGCTATATGCATATTCCGTCATATTAAATTATAAAAAAATAATTTGAGTTGACAATTAAATACTTTAGGGAGTATTTACAATGAAAGATTGATTAAATATACAATTTTAATTGTTACCATACGAGTTTATTAAAGATTTATTATTTAATTATCTTTTTATTTTACTAAATAAAAAAATATTATTAACTTTTATGAATCGTGTGACATTTTCTCTCTCTCTCTCTCTCTCTCTCTCTATCTATCTATCTATCTATCTGTCTTTCTCTTCTCTCTCTTTCTCTATTACTCCATATATTTATGTGTACGAGGGTAGAGAAAAAAAAAAACGGATTATATCTATTGTATTCTCTAGAGAGAGATGGAGAGAATGAGAGAGAGAGAAAGAATTATATCCCTCACAGCTGATCCACTATATTAAAGGCTAAAGAAATATGATTTATATTGTGTATTGTGGCTAGATAACAAAAGAAACCTATATTGATAAGATAATATATTGTATCATATATAACAATTCGAATATCAGTTACCTACGTTTCTGATTGATTGATTTAATTCTTTTTTTCTTTTTTTTTTTTAATAACATTAGTTGAAAAGTTAATAATCTTTTTAAATCTATTCCTTTTATATCTTAATTATATAATTTAGTATAATATTTATTATATTATTATACAATTTATTAATTCGTTTTCATTATATATATATATATATATATATAAAATTTCCATAAAAACTACTTCCATAAAAAAAAATATATATATATATATATATATATTTTATATATATATATTTTTTATTTTTTATATATATATTTATTTTTATATATATATATTTTAATATATATATATATATTTTAATATATATATATATATATTTTTTTTTATGGAAGTAAGAAAAATTATCAAATTTTCTTTTCTTAACTTCATAGTTATCATCCTATAATAATTTAATAAAATACCAATGTACCAATAAATATACATATAACATATATATATATATATATATATATATATATAAATATATATAAATAATATATGTTTATAATATATAATATAATAAATTTTACTAAATTTTGTTTACTCTATCAGTGTTAATCCGATGATACGAATTAATAATAATTAATTGACATAAAATTTTGAAACATATACATAATATATATATATATATGTGTGTGTGTGTGTGTGTACATGTATGTGTCTGTATATATATATGTATGTGTATGTATATAAACAGGTATTTATATATCTTATTGTAGATATAGAATAGTTGGAACAAAGGCTTCTAAAGCCTCTCACGATTCTACATTTACCGGTGTATATCATCTCCCAAGTTTTCGACATGTTCACAAATAAATAAAAACGC
>NC_140820.1:5057500-5065000 GCF_050613455.1 Vespa mandarinia
CTCTCATCGTCGTCGACGACGACGACGACTACGACGACGTAGACGACGACGACGTAGACGCGACGTTGATGTCGACGGGAAATTGCAATCACGTTCTTCAATTCCGCTTTCTCTCGGGACGAGCTCTCGAACGACGAAGTTCCTTTAAAAATACACGACGTATCCTACGAAATTCGTCCTGGTAGATACATAGGTGTATTACCCGCGTTAAAAGTGATTCGTACGTATCTACGTGTATATGTATATATGTATGTATTTATATATGTATGTATGTGAATATGTACGTATGTATATATGTATGTATGTACACGTATGTACATACGTCTTTCTTCATTCAACTATTTTTTCTTTTTAACTGTTACAATCCAATCTTTTATATTACTCTTAATTTTATTATTATTATTTATTTATTTATTTATTTATTTATTTATTTCTTTTTTCTCTTTTCATTGAAACTATTTCATTTTTTATATTACTCTTAGTTTTATCATTATTATTATTATTATTATTATTATTGTTATTGCTATTGTTATTATTATTATTCATTTATTTATTTATTTATTTATTTATTTATTTATTTATTTTTTCTTTTACTTTTCATTCAAAATTATTTTTATTTTTTTCATATATTTAATATTTTTCTTTCCTTTTAATTTCTTTATAATTACCTCGTAATTTCTTTTCCCTTTTAATCGATATTTTTAATAATTATATTTTAGAAAAATAATGCATGTCAATTGCGGCACAGTATAGTTTATTATTGGAATAGATTAGCAGTATGAATTAATTGAACGAATTAATTGTATAAATTGAATTTTAATGAATGAAACGAACGAATCGAATGATTTTAATGAATCGAGTCGAATTTAATGTATTTAACGAAATGAATCGAATGAATTGGAATGAATAAATTTTATGAACGAGAACGATGAATATTGTAAAGGCGTTATAATAATAATACAGCCAACAATATTTATTCCATTCGATCGATCGATCCATCGATCGATCGATCGATTAATTAAATTAATAAATTAATTTCATGAATAAGATGAATGAATAGACATATTTATATTGATGAAATTCGTTCGGAATTTATCGATTTATGAATTGATGGAATTCATCGAATTGACGAATTTCATGAATTTCATGAATTTCATGAATTTAACGTATTAATAATACTTCGATACATATGAAATTCATTGAAATTCATCGATGAATAAATTTAATGAATTTATTGATCCATTTTATGAATTGAACGAATGAATGGACATGTCAATGTTAGTTGACATTCATTGAAATAGATCAATTGAAGAACCGAATGAATTTCACGTATTCGACGAGTTAATAATATTTGAACTTAAATGAAATCCATTGAAAATTTATTAATTAATGAATTAAACTAATCATTACAAGGTTATTCGTTAATACAATTTAATTTAATATGAATAAAAAAAAAAAAAAAAATCAAATTGAACGGATGAATTTCATACGAATGAAACGATTATAATAAATAAAAATAAACATTCGTGAGAATGAAATAAAAATTAAACAACCGAGAAATTCACTGTAAGGAATGAAACTGATTAACGAATTCAACTAGCAATGAATTTAATGAATTCGTTAAAGAATTTCATGAGGGAGGCAAATAAAAAAGCTAAAGCTTACTTATCGACGATTTTCTAAAATAAAATAAAAAAAAAAAAAAAAAAAAAAAAAAACAAGAAAGAAAAAGAAAAGAGTTAAAAAAAAAAAACGAGCTAAGAACGCACTTACACTTACGTTGTACTTGACACGTCCGTATTAAGTGTTAGAGTTCAATGACCACCCTCCCCACTCCCTCTATCCCCATCCCAGTTTCTTATCAATTTGTATACGCAAATTGTCACGACGGAAGTTTCGATTCTCTTCGGTGTCTTTTCTTTTCTTTCTTTTTTTTTTTGTCCAACGATAGAAAAAAAAACAAAAAAAAAAAAAAAAAGAGAAGAAAAGAAAAGAAAAAACGCTTTCATTCTTCGATCACAAATGATCTAACGATCTAACGATATCCATCCTCCTTTCCTAATTCTCATTTAGTATAATTATTTATTTGTCTTTTATTTTATTTTATTTTTTTTTTTTGTATTTTTTTGTTTGTCTCTTATTTATTTTTATTCTTCGTTTTCTATATCTTTATTTTACCTTTCCTTATCTTCTTATCGCACGATACCACGTAAGATGGAATTCTTCAATTTCTTCAATTTCTTCAATTTTCTTTTCTATTTTCTTCTTTCTTTTTCACATACCAAACTAATTTTTCTTCGTCATCGTCGATATTCGAGAAACCGATGTAAGAGAAATTAACATATAATCTTCTATCATTCAAATTCTCGTTCTTGAAATATTAACCTTCAATCACAATAAAATATATATTCACACACGCGATAATATTCTCACTGTTCCCCATTAACGACGAAAACGAATCAAAAATCCTCGAATTTAATCTCAACCAAACTTAAACTTATTAAACATGAAAATCCATTTCTCTTCAATACTACGATTCAAAACAGAAACATATGTATGTACGAATATATACATACATACATATATATACACACACACACATATATATATATATATACAAAAAAAAATGTATATATTAAAACCGATAAAAAAAAAGAAAGAAGGAAAATAAGAGAGAAAGAAAAGATGAAATAAAAATTTCAACAAATTTCACACAAAGTCACGCAAGAAAATAGAGATCGATCCGATCGATCTATAGATCTTCACGAAATTAATTTCTGATCGATTCGAACTAAGAGTTAAGAGAGATTAGACATATGTACGTGTGTGCGTATATTTATGCGTGTACGTATGTATATGTGTGTGTGTGTGTGTGATTGTATGAAAGGATAAGAGGAGAAAGACAAAGATAATAGAGATAGAGATAGAGAGAGAGAGAGAGAGAGAGAGAGAGAGAGAGAGAGAGACAGAGAGAGAGAAAGAGAGAGTGAAAGTGAGAGAAATAGAGATAGATATATATATAGAGAGAGAAAGAGAGAGAGAGAGAGAGAGAGAGAAAGAGAGAGAGAAAGAGAGAGAGATGAAAATAGAGGCAGCAGGTGTCTCGTCGTTCGAGAAAGGATCGCGAAAATGGAACTTGCGCGTGGTCAGTACGGCGTCACGGAGCGCACTGAGCGAATATCCATCCACCAACCAACAGCCCCACCCGCTACAAGGAAACTCGACGCCCGGCGTCGCGTAGGATTCATCCCCATCGGTTGCCCGGAGCAACGCCGTCGCGACGCAAGCGTCCCAGACGCAACGACGCTGACCTGGACGAGAAAGACAAAGACATAGACAAAGACAGACAAAGACAAGGATAAAGATAAAGACAAAGAACTTGACGACGTAGAAGGAAGATTTTTAAGAATATCGAAAATCAATTTCTCTGGGTTTTTTTTCTTTTCTTTTCTTTTTTTTTTCTTTTTTTTTTTCTTCTTTTTTTTCTTTTTTTTTCTTTTCTTTTCATCGATCGACTCGAAATTACCGATTGGACGTATCCTATTTGGTTAGTTGCTTTTGAAAAGATAAAGAAATAAAAATGAGAGAAGAAGATAAAAAGAAAAAAATAATTTTCTTTCCTCTGTGGTTCTTTCTTTTCTTTTTTCTTTTGTCTTTTTTTTTTTTTTCTTTTTTTTTTCTTTTTTTTTTTTTTTGACTAGTCTCTCAATGAAAAAAAAATTGCTTCTCGACGATGAGGATGAGGACAATGACGATCATCGGATGATTATCTTCACGATTTTAAATTATATACAGTATGGATTTTTTTTATTGATTGAAACGAAATTTTGAATCATAGAATGGAATATACTGGTATGGAAAAAATTTTGTAATCTTCTTTTGGATTATTTCCTTTTAACGGATAACAAAAATTGTATCTCGTCGACGATGATTTTTAAAAATTCATATCGAGAATCGATTTTTTCTTCGATTAAAACTCAGAATCTTGTATTAAAAAGATATTTCATTGTTACGTAAAAAGAAGGAAAAATTGTTTAAAATATATTGTATGTAATATCTACATCGAAGTTAATATCGCTCATACGACTCTAATTGATTATTTGAAATTTTTTGATATTCAAAAAAAAAAGAAAATATATCGTTTTTGATCATTTTTCTATTTTCTATTTTTAAAAATTTTCTTTTTTATTTATTTATTGTTAAATAAACATTTCATTCCAAAAAATTTCTCCATGTTTCTGTAAGCATATATATATATATATATATGTGTGTGTGTGTGTGTGTGTGTAGAATTTAATATCACGAATTTAATCTAATACGATTTCTTAAAATTTTGTAATAAAAAAAAAAAAAAAAAAAAAGAGAACTTTTCTTTGTTTTATTATTCGAATATTAAAAACCATAATGAAAATGTATAATCATTAGAAAATAAAAACAAAATAATGTATAATATTCATTCAAATAATTTCTCGATCATTCATCATCCATCTCTATAAAATCTTTACTAATCTCTAGAGTTTTAAAATGATAACGTGATCGTCATTGGATATCGTACGATGTTATCGTACGAGTTGTCAATAGGATAATAATATGAGACACGATCATGTTAATCTCGAGGATTGATATATTCATGGTACGTATCGATCTTTAATATTTCCGAACGAATTCGTTCGAATTCGTTCGTACGAGATAATCGATTTAATTATACGCTTTGCCGAGTCCTCTCCGCGAGATGAAATAATAATAACAATAACAATATTGTCATATCTATTCAATTTTGATCATACGTAATAATAATTATACAGAAGTGTTATCATTAGATAAAAAAAAGAAAGAAAAAAAAAAAAAAAAAAAAAAAAAAAAGAAAAAAAAAAATAATCTATATTTTTCTTTTTTGCAACTGCTTATTATGCAAACACACACATACATGCATACACATACACACATACAAACAAACAGAGACACAGGCACGCACATATATGCAAACACGCACGCATACATTGTTTAAATTAATTATCCGTAGTATTTGAGTATTCATGAAATTTAATTTAGAAAAAAAAAAATAAAAAGATAAAAAGAAAAAAAAAATTAAAAAAATAAAAAGAAAGGAGGAAAGAAAAAGATGATTACATTTTTAAATAATGCAAAACAATTTGAATAATCTTTTATGAATTTTTATGAATTTTCATTAACTATTACGAATATATGTATTATAAAACATACATTTCTAAGTTTAACAATTTAGAATTGATATTTTTTCAATCAATATTTCTAATCGTTCTTCTTTTTACTAAATTAAATTTATACACGATATAGTACGCATAACATATAAAGAGAGAGACAGAGAGAGAGAGAGAGAGAGAGAATTTCTAACGAAATAAAAAAAAAATATTGTATCACAAAAGATTGTAATTACGAAAAAATAAACGAGAAAAAAAGACTATATGCACAAGAAATTAAACAAAGATTAATTTCTAATTAAATTAACGCTGAAATTTTCATTCAATCCGAGGGAACATAAATGTTTGATATTTCGTAGAAAGTTACGTTAACTTGATCTAATAGTAAGTAAGTAAACAACGAACAGATAGATAGAGATAGACAGAGAGAGAAAGAGAAAGAGAGAGAGAGAAAGAGAGACAGAGAGAGAGAGAAAGAGAGAGAGAGAAAGAAAGAGAGAGAGAGAGACATAGAGAGAGAGAGAGAGAGAAAGAGAGACATAGAGAGAGAGAGAGAGAGAGAGAGAGAGAGAGAGAGATGATCGGTGTCGGTTTTAAAAGCAGAGTCAAGTTACATACCACTGATTATCGATAGTTAGAGATGAGAAAGAGAAAGAGAGACAGATAGATAGATAGAGATAGAGATAGAGATAGAGATAGAGAGATAGAGAGAGAGAGAGAGAGAAAAGGAAGGAAAGACTTGTTCGCAACTCTGTTTGCTTTGTGAAGCCTTAGTTTGCAAGTGACGTAGACCACCGACGTCTTCGGTTGGACAGATGGTTTCTAAGTAAAAAGCAACCGCAACGTGCGCGCCCTATTTACCGTCTACGTCTTTCTGCGGTCTTCGCTCGTGACTACTCGATTTCTATTTCATGAAAGTGGATTGATATTCACCCTCATCCTCCTCCTGCCCCTTTTCTATCGTTTTTCTTACCATACAAATATTGTTTCATTCTCTCTCTATCTATCTCTCTCTCTCTCTCTCTCTCTCTCTCTCTCTCTCTCTTTCTCTCTTCATCTATCTCTTTTTGTCTATCTCAGTCCATTTCTCTTTCTTGTTCTTTCGCAAATACAAATATCTCATTAAAATAAATTGTTCGTAGTATTTAACTATTCAATTAAAATTTTAAATTAAATTAAAAAGATAAATGAAATGTAGAAGGTAATAATTAGACAATATTAATTGAAATAATATTATTCTAATTTGTTAAACGTATAAATTTGTTCGGCGATATGATATAAATATTAATAAAAGATTTTGCATGTGAATATTAATGAAAATTTATATATATATATATATATATATATATATATATATATACATATATAAATTTAAGTATAAAATATATATATATATCTCTTTCGAAATGTTTATAATTAAAATTTTCTTTTAATTAACAAATTTTTAAATCTTTGCCGGTATATAAAGTTTCTCGAGAAAACAGAGCGTAACGAAGCACTTGCAAAAGCAAAATCATCTTCGAGAGTTTTACTTTAAAAATGATGGTCTACCAATAATAATTAATTGCTTTTGTATCCCTCCCTTCCTCCATCCCTTTCTTTCTCTCTCTTTCTCTCTGTATCCATCTATCTATCTCCCTCTTTTTTCTTTACTGTAATTCTTTATTAACGCTCTTCTCTCTATATCTTTCTCTCTCGTTTTGAATTTTCTAATCATAACAATGTTGATCAACCAAAATCGAACAAATAATAAACTTGAAATAGATTCAAAATCAATTTTAATTATTTTTTATAAATAAGTTTTCTAAATACATATATAGAGTATTTCGGTATACATACATATATATATATATATATATATATATATATATATATATATATATATGTATGCACACTATCGTCGAATTTAAATTTGCAAATGTAATAAATTAATAAAATTGATTTCAACGAAAGAAAAAAGAATCTGAGCAAATATCTATTAAATTTAATCATTAAAAAAATATTAAATTCTCGAGGAAAAAAAAGAAAAAGAAAGAAAAAAAAAAAAGAAATTTATCATCCAATAATCACACAATAATACATTCGTAAATAAAACGAAGCGTAAACTATTTTTCCACTTTATTTTCTTGGCCATTCAATAAAATTCGTTTCTGAAATTCAATAAAATTCGTAAATAAAATAACGAAATCGCATGAAAAAGGACAAATAAAGAGATATCAAGAGTAAAAAAAGAAAAAAAAAAAAAAAAAAGAAAAAAAAGAACAACAAAAACAAAAGAAAAAATAGAAAAGATAGAAAAAGTAAATAAAATAAATAAAAA
>NC_140820.1:5070000-5075000 GCF_050613455.1 Vespa mandarinia
ATGTTTAACGAACAAAACACGTTCGCTTTTTTTCTTTTATTTTGGACAGAAGATAGAATATATAATATAATATAGGAACAGAGCCGGATGCAAATTACCCATAATTAGGCCATCGTAAGTGGCAATAATCTACTTACGGTGAGAGTAGAAATCTCCTTTCGTATCGTAGAGTAATTTTCGATCATTATTATACATTATTATACTTGAATATTTTTTATTTACGTAATCATTTCGATGTAATATTGTATGTTATTAACAAGATAATATAAATATAAATAAATGTAATATAAATAATTATATAATATGAATAAAATAATTAATATAATAATTTTATATATATGCCAAAGTTATTAATCTAATATACCTCTGTGTGTGTGCGTGTGTATATATATATGTCTAAATGTGTGACTCTTTGTGTTATTTATCAACGTTAAAATTTATATCTATTCATATACATATATTATATATTATTACGTGAAACAAATGAAATAAAATAAGTATATATAAAACGATATATAACGATACATAACCTATAAGAACAAAAAAAAACAAAAGAAATAGAAAGAAGAAAAAAGTAATAAAAAGATAATGCACTAAAACAAAAGTTAGATAAAATACGACGTGTCGTTGAAGAGATTCGTTCGACAGCTTTAGAAATATACCGAGACTGAGTTCAAAGGTAACACCGATATTGAGAGTTCTCTACGACTTTCAAGGTTAAGGTAAGAAACTTTCCTCGTAACTTCGAACGAAACTCCAGAACAAACAAAAAGAATAAAATCATTCTAAACCTTTAATCATATTTTTCTTCTCCTAGTAATATCCTTCTTTCTATCATTGTACACTAGGTTTCAATTATTACACTAATTTAATTAAATTATTAATAAAAAGAAATAAACTTTAGATACATGTATGCACCATATTTCCAATATGGTAGGATTAACTATCGAAGCGCTCTCTGTCGGCTAATAATGGAACTATAAACATATGAATTACAGAATTTCAATTGGTTGGAATCATTCAAACATTTAACGATTAAACAATTAAATATAAATATTAATTTTATATAAATTAAATTTGTATGTTATACAATCAATAGGTAATATAATAATATTATAAATATGTAACATATAAATAAATAAATTTTATTCGTAATCCATACGAAGTTTAATTTATCTCTGTAATGTTTTTTTATTTTATAATAATTATTTTATAAATATATAATCAAAATAATATAAATATATAGTAAAAAAATAAATAATTTCAATTTATATCTCGTGAGAAATCTAATTTGTCTTTTTTTCATATTTTAATATATAATTAATTGTATACTAATAAATGTTACAAATATATGCAACGTTATAAATATAACAATAATAATATATGTTATATATAATATAAATATATATATATATATACATATAACGATATAAGTAAATAATATAAAATATAAATAAATAATAATTTTTGCAATTAAAATTTTACTTGAATTTATTTAATAGAAAATTAGTAGTATATCTTTTCAAACATTCCCATGTAATTTCCAGAGAAATATTATACCTCAAAGTAATTACTGGACAGAAATGAATCAACTTGTCTAAAAAGAGAGAAAAAGAGAGAAGAGAGAGAGAGAGAGGGAAAGAGGAAGGGTGAGAGAGAGCTTTTAGCGGCAACGGTTTTACAGAGTCAAAGAGAATCCTAAGAGAGTTATCTGAGATATACAAACACCACAAGAGATTTTGAAATTCGCCATATTCGTTTATCGTAAAATTGCAAAAGTGACATATCGTTCTGACTCATTTCTATGATGTCATTTTTGCTTCTAACTCATCCCCTCTTCCTTCCTTTCTCTCTCTCTCTTTCTCTTCTGCTTTTCTCTTGTCAAAATTGATAACAAAAGAAAGAACAAAAGAAAAAGAGAAAATAATAAAAAAGTTAAAAGTTTCGTGATACTTTCTCATTAGTACCGTAACATGATGATTCCTCTCTGATTTTTCTTTACCTTTGATACTTCTCATGTTCTTTTCTCTCTTTCTCTCTCTCTCTCTCTCGCTCTCTTTCTCTCTCTCTCTCTCTCGCTCTCTTTCTCTCTTTCTCTTTCTCTCTACATAAAATTCTTAATTAATATGAAATAAATGTTATCCTGTTAATTATCAACAACTACGTGTATACGTATGTACATATATATATATATATATTTCATAGTAGAAATGAAAATATTATAATAACAAATATTATTAACAACAAATACTGTTTAAAAATATGTATTAATAATAAATGTTGTTATATCTTTTAAAAGATTAATAGACGATCTATATCATATTACTCATTAAAATTAGAATATAAAAAATTTCATTATAAGCATCGATAAAAAGTATTATAATAATATAATAACTATTATTAATAACGAATTATTACTGGCAACATTGGTAAAGAAATTTGATCCGGTAAAATTACACTTGTTCGTTGTTCATCAATAATTATGTATTCTTAATAATAAATGTAAAAAAAAAAAAAAACAAAGAAAAAAAGAAAAGAAAGAAAAATTGAAATAAAAAAAATCGTAAAAATAAAAATAATAAGAAATAGATAGATTAATTAATAACAAATAAACGCACACACATATATATACATAAAAGAAATAAAAAAAAAAAAAAAAAAAAAAAGAAAAAAATAATAAAAAAATGGAAAAGACCATCGATATTAATGACGATATAAACCGATTCACGTGTGTATTAACAAACGGAATGTTTGCCGAGATTTAATTACTAGAAGTAGCATTAATTAATTAAGCAGAGCACATTGTCGACTCTATGTCGCGCACATCGCACTGTAATAATGAAAACGAGAATTCGTGGCTTCGCCCAATATACGCGTCAACGTTTAATATGGACGCTTGGATAATGATACTCTAATCACGTATACGATTACAAACGATCCGCAAGAGCGTTTGTAATTCGAACGACTAAACTTTTTATAAAAAGTATTTCGTAAATTGTCGATCAAATAAAATAAAATAAAAAGAAAAAAAAAAAAAAAAAAAAAAAAAAGAAAAAAAATATCAAGAGTTCAACCTGCTCCCATTACGTATCGACCATTTGACCGATAATTCCTTTGGTTGTATATTTTCGATATCAAAAGAGAAAGAGAAAAAAAAATAAAAGAAAAAGAATATCAATGTTCTTTATTGAGATATAAAATATTAAAAGGTCTTTTCAAAATTAAACAAATTACGGCATTATTCATTTAATAATATAAAAATGATAAAAGTTTTTGATATAAAAAGAAAAAAAATCTGTAATTTTATTTATTTAAATATAAAATATATAAAATAAGTAATAATTATAAAATAGTAATAATAATATAATATAATATAAAAATATGATACAGTATTATTTATTTTTTAATATAAGATATGAAAAATTTCTTTTTCCTTTTTTTTCTTCAACGCATAATACGCATAATCGTGTGTATTATTTATTTCAATATAAAATACTAAACATTTAATATAATAATATAATTTCATTTCATTTATTAATAAAATAATGTTCTAACGCATTTAAAGAAAAAAAAAAAAAATTAAAAAAGTAAACACACGTACATGTGCTATTATTAAATATTTCAAAAGAAGAAAAAAAGAAAAAGGAAAGAAAAAAACAGCGTATAAAAAAAGAAAAAAAAAAAAAGAAAAAGAAAAAGATATAAAAAGAAATAAAAAAAATTCTCAAAGAAAACAACTCTTAATATCTCAAGACTAAAAAAAAAAAAAAAAAGAAGTCTATTTAAAAGCATTCAAAATCTATAAATTTGTATCTATTAATACAGAAGAATTATTGATTCCCATTTATTTCCCATCAACATAATTTCTATTTTCAATATTGCAATGATAAATCTATTTTGTTGAGCAAAAAAAAAAAATGCAAAAAATAGAAAGAAAACGAGAAAGAGAGATAGAGAGATAGATAGATAGATAGAGAGAGAGAGAGAGAGAGAAAGAGAGAGAGAGAGAGAGAGAGAAGAAAAAAAATGAAAACTATAAATAATCATGATCTTTTAGTAAAAGAAAGAGAGGAAAGAGAAGAAGAACGGGTAGAGGAAGAGGAGGGGGACGAGGAAAAGGGGGAGGAGGAGGAGAGACATGAAAGAAAAAGAAAAAGAAAATAGAAATATGTTAAAACAAGAACGGTACAGCTCGTTCATCCTTGAATCCGTGTTCCATGAGTTTAGTAGGGCCAAGGGACCGATCGGCCCATAGCATCGTTCGCCGAGGAGTACTTTCATCGTCCACGATACCCCAACGACCGTTTATTCTACATACCTCCGATCTCATCCCTCGCAATAGTATTTCTATTCTCTCGCTTGATACGCATGGGAGCATGCGTGAGTTTATATACTAGATACCATCTCATATGACATTCTTCTTTCGTCGCAAATTAATGGGATGTCAAAAAAAAAAAAAAAAAATAAAAAAAAAAGAAAAGAAAAGAAAAAAATGAAAAAAAAAGTAAAAAAAAGAAGATAGAAAAAATATCGAACGACGAAGGGAAAGAAAAAAAAACGAATAAAAAGAACAAAAAGATGAAAAGTTGAAACGAATGAAAAGAAAAAAATGGAAAGAAGAAAAGAGATAGAGATATATATATATATATATATAGAAAGAGAGAGAGAGAGAGAGAGAGAGAAAGAGAGAAAATATCATTAATAATAGAAAAGTCTTGTTCGCGAAAGGCCTGTAATTTTTCGAAAGAAAAAAAAAAAAAAAGAATTTCTCTCGTTATTTTTATCCAATGACAAATATGAAATTTTGTAAAATTGTTATTTACGATCAAACGAGAAGTTTATGATACTAGAAAGTACAAGGGGAGAAAATATAAGTTATAAAGCAGGGTTACGAGGCTTTAAACGAGTGAATGAGAGAGGGAGAAGGTCGATGTACGACCTATGTGAAATACGAAGCGGAAGAGGGAGATAGATAGATAGATAGAGAGAGAAAGAGAGAT
>NC_140820.1:5082500-5090000 GCF_050613455.1 Vespa mandarinia
GAAACTTTTCGTTCTGACCGAGAACGATCGTTTTATATTTATTTCGTGGTCAGACAGCTCGTAGCGTTTTCTAAAATTCCGAGCTTTCGAGATAGACGAGCAGAGCGATAATTCATCGGTCTCTCTCTTTCTTTTTCTCTTTCTCTCTCTCTTTCTCTCTCTCTCTCTCTCTCTCTCTCTCTCTGTCTCTCTCTCTCTTTCTGCATACAAGCTTTTCTCTCTCTCTCTCTCTCTCTCTCTCTCTCTCTCTCTGTCTCTCTCTCTCTTTCTGCATACAAGCACAGAAAAGAGCACACGCGTAGACACGACGCATGCAAGCACGCACACATTTTTCCTGTTCGCGAGAACTTTTCTACAGTCGAAAGAAAAATTGTAAATGATAAAAGAAAGAAATAAAAAATCGAAAAAAAAGATGAAGATTGATATATATATATATATATATGTATATATATATATATTTGAGCAGCAATACTATAGTGATAAATAATAATAATGATTGATGAAATTATTTTCACATGCATATATTAAATTAAATCTAAATAAATATTTATAATTAAATATATATTAAATTTAATTATTGAAATGGAATAAAAGAAAAAGTAAGAAGATAAATTCAAAAAAAAAAAAAAGAAAAAGATATCTCTACGAGAATAAGCAAGCGAACAAAAAAAAAAGAAAAAAAAACAAAAAGAAAAAAAGAGGAAAAAGAAAAAAATAAAAAAGAAATATATCGAAATAATGGCGAACACATTAAATAAAACGAATATAGATGATAATTGACGAGATCATGAACGACTAATCTCATTAATCAATTCGAATCAACGAAGAAACGACACAAGAAGAAGAACAAGAAGAAGACGTCGTAGAAAAAGTAGGAGAAGTAGAAGAAAAAGAAGAAGAAGTAGAAGTAGAAGTAGAAGTAGAAGAAGTAAAGTAGATCTAGAAAAAAGCAGACGGAAAGATAAAGAAGAGAAAAAGTAAAAAATTGCTTGTAGATGACAAAGAAGCTCGTCGTCTACAGGTACTCAACACTGGTACGAGAAAACTTGCGAGACAAGATAAAGCGAGCTTTGAGATGTGTCTGAAGAAGGAAGAAAGAAGGAAAGAAAGAAGAACGAAATAAAACAACGATAAAAAAGGTAAAAAAGATAGAAAGAAAAAAAAAAGAAAGAAAGAAAGAAGGAAAGAAAGTAAGAAAGAAAGAAAGAAGGAAGGAAAGATGAAAAGGATGAACGAAGTCAGTTGAGAAAAAGTGAATCATAGAACAAGTGAGAGATAGAAATAAGTATTTAAAAAGAAAGAGAAAATTAGAAAAAAGAAAGAAAGAATAAGGATAATATAAATAAAGAGAGAGAAAAAGAGAGAAATAGTGAAAATCAGAAAGAGAAAAATTAAAATAGAAAAAAAGAGAGAAAGAAAGAGAGAAACTAGATATATAGACGGTCAGAAAGAGAAAGAGAGAGAGAGAGAGAGAAAAAGAGATAGAGAAAGAGAAACAAAGATTTTAAGAGATAGACCAATGATAGATTTATCAATGAATCGATTGACTAATGATAGATTGACGAATGAGTTATATTTAATATTTCTTAGTTATATTTATAGTTATTCTTAGTTATATTTATAATTATAGTTATATTTATATTAAAATTTTTTTGAAATTATATTTATATCTAAATTTTTTAAAATATTTTCATATTATTTTGTTCAATTGAAATACAATATTATATATTTCAATGTATCTGTAAATAGTTTAATAAAAATTACGTCATTAATTGCCTAAATTAACTTAATAAATAAAACGTGAGAGAGAGAGAGAGAGAGAGAGAGGAAGAGATAGAAAATTAGGGTGAAGAAGAAAAATAGAGAGAAAAATATATATATATATATAAAGAAAGATCGTAGAGTGTCCTTCTTCAGCAAGTAGTCAGCTACGAGCTAATTAAGTCCAAAGCATTCGGCATGGAAGCTTTATTAAGCTGACGCCAGATGCTCACTCGTAAATCCTCGGGGCTTGCACGACCACGTTCCAATTTCCGAATTGCGCGAACCAATTCGGAGACTGCTAGGTAGATAGGAAGGAGAAATAGAGAGAGAGAGAGAGAGAAAGAGAGAAAGAGAGAGAATGAGAGAGAAAGAAAGAGAGAAAGAGAGAGAGAAAGATGGACAGACGTTTTGCACGATGGACAATAACTGTCCAGGATGTTGCAATGCAACCGCGAGACGACGACCTCGTCGACCCTCAAATTTCGCGGGTTAACACGTTTCTCGTATCAGAGATAAAACGATCTTATGTATATATTTTATATCGTCGATTTTATCTTTCTATCCTGACAAATAAATAAATTGATTCCTGTCGATTGATAATTGAAAATAAATCACCAATGTTTCAACATTCACATTAATATTTCGATTATATAATAATATTATACGTACCATTCGTATAAATTTAACTATATATAATAAATAATTTAATATATTTATGTATATATATATATATATTTTTTTTTTTTATACCAATATGAAAATAGAAATATTTATTTTAGTCATGAATGAAATATACAAAAGGAGAGATAAAGAGAAAGAAAGAGAGGAAGAGAAAGAGAAAGAGAAAGAGAAAGAGAGAGAGAGAGAGAAGAAATAAAAAAGAAGAAGAAAAAAAAAAAGAAATAAAAAGAAAAAATTGTTTCCTTCATTAGCTTCGCATAAATCATTAAACTACATACGCTAGATCTCATATCTCTCTATCTCTTTTCTTTCGCTAGCATACGCGAAAGGAAAGAGATACATACTCGCTCAATATATATACACCCATACACATATACATACACATGTATACAAAGAGACGCACAGGATCTTTTTCTCATTTCCTTTCTACAGGATCGAGGAGACGTCGTGAAACACACAGAAGAAAGAATTTATTTCTTCCGACGTCTTTTCTTCCCTACGGCGAGATAATCCTAGAGATTTCATGCGTGGATGCTGTAGAGCCACAGCTGCGTATCCAAAGAATGAGCGTTCATCCGCAACATCCTATGGGTGTCTACACTCGCTAACCGTCTCCTTTTCCCCTCACCCTTCTTCTCCACTTACTCCACAACCTCCATAACCTTCTCATCTACCTAACCCCTTTATCCACCATCGAACCTACTCTCACTTACTTTTATTTCGCGGTTTATGACGGTATAAGAAGATTAATGATGGCCATTGTTTGCATCATACATGTATGTATTAAAACACGAAAGAAACGTAACTGAAGATGTTGAGAAATAAAATTCCCTCATTTTCTTTCTATCTTCCTTTCCTTCTTTTTTTTTTCTTTTTTTTTTTTGTTTTCCTTCTTTTCTCTCTTTCTGCATTCTTATCAACGAGATTAAGCATCCTTCACAAGTATTTCCGTAAATAAGAGCTTGATCTGAATATATATATGTATATATATGTACGTATAGGAGTGTGTATATATATATATATATATATGTTCGCATAGAATTTCTTTGAATGAAATGTAAATTATAATATACAGTAATAAATATGATGCAAATATAATAGTTGAAGTGAGATGATGTTCGATATATTCTTCATATTATAAGTAAATATATATATATATATATATATATATATATATATACATATATATATATATATGTAAATATATATATATATATATGTATGTATATATTAATTTATATTTTATGAAAAAGATTTAATAAAAATTATAAAAAAAGATTTCCATAAAAAATTAATATTGTCAATTAGATTTGTTAATAGGTAACGTTATTATATATTATATGTAGTATTAATAATGTAGATAGTAACATTATATTACATTATTAAATTAGAACATTAATATTATTATAATTTAATAATTTTCCTAGGATAGTAAAGTGATAAGTAAATTATTCGATTAAATATCTTCGAATGATATGTATAAATAAAATAATAACAATAATTACTTGTCGTGTTTTATTAAATAAATGAAATGAAGATAATTATTTAATGCGTGCTATTCGATCACAATTAATAATATTGATAATATATCAATTTTGTCAATCATTGCTATAGTTATTTGTAAAATCTTTCTCTCTCTCTCTCTCTCTCTTTCTCTCTGCATTGCGTAATACTTACACGTATATGGAATAACAAATATACAACGTGAAATACTTCAAAACGAACTACATTTGAATATATATATATATATATATATATATATATATATATATATATATATACGTATGAAATACACGTACAACCTACTACGTTCATTCACGAAAGGTTTACTCAATGAAAACGATTTCTACACTATAACTACTACTACGTGCAATTTTTATTGACTGACATATTTTCTCTTTACGATGAATGAAAAAACTTACTCTTTCAAATATCGTCTTTTATCGTTGAAAAGAGAGAAAAAAAAAAAAGAAAAGAAAAGAGAAATGTAGGATTATAATAGTGAATTATTCGAACGTGAAACATGTTGGTTTTTTTTTTTTCTTTCTTATCGATCAACAAATCAACAAACGAAATTATACGATATTAATTGACGATATTAATTATTCCTATTAATATTGATGTTTATTACTAATATTATTTCTTTTTAGCAAATATTAATAAAAGGAATTATTTAACTCAACGATGTATAAATCAATTGATAATAGTAATCAATGAAATTTTATAAATCAATGATATTAATCGACTAGAGGTCATTAAAAAAAAAAAAAAATAAATAAATAAATAAAGAAAACGAAAGAAAATCATACAAATCAACGATATAAAAATAATCGACGAATCTAAGATATATCTAACAAAAAAAAAAAAAAAAAGAAAAAAGAGAAAGAAAAAGAACAAAGAAAAATAAAATATTATAAAAAAAGAATAATATTATTAATTGATTAATAGTAATACGCAAGATCATATAAATCGATTAACATTAATAAACAAAAGTTGATTTATATATGATTTATATATGATTGATAATATATGATTTTGAAAAGTGTTGCAAGTCCATTATTTCTTTCCTTTTCTTTCTTTCATAAATAAAAACACAAAATTTTCTGTCAATGTCGCAATAAGAATTAGCTTGAAATATTTTCTTGAGAAAATTATCTTCCCTCCACATACAATATCTATGGGTTCATAAATAAAAAATTCAATAATATAACAATTAATATGAAATTGGCGTAATTATATGTACGTATAAAAAAAAAAAAAAAAAAAAAAATTCATCGATCGATCAATCAATCGAAAAAAAGAAAAAGAACATCAATCGACAAAAACGCAGAAAAAGTTAAAGGAAGAAAATTTTTTTTAATCAAAAGAAAGATAAAAAAAAATAAAAATAAATAGAAATAAAAACTGAGAGAGAGAGAGAGAGAGAGGGAGAGAGAGAAAGAGAGAAAGAAAGGGGACAAGTATTTTCGTGGTGCGAAAAGTACTCCAATGTTTTTCTCCCGTCGTCGTAGTAGGAAAAGTTGGACGATAAAAGCACGACCTCTTCCTCCCTCTCTCCTTCTCTCTCTTTCTCTCTTTCTCTCTTTCTCTCGGTACTCTTCTTTATTCTTCTACGAAGGCTTGCGGCCATTGGCCACCACTCCAGGGAGAAATTCGTGCTCGAATGTACACGGAGGTAAAGCTAAAGCACGTAGGGTATAGTCACGATAAATACTAATAAACCGGCCGCATCGTTTTACACGCTGCTGTTGTATAAAAATGTTCCTTTCTTTCCCTATTTCTTTTCTTTTCATTTTTCTTTTCTCTTCCCTCTCTTGTTTTCTTTCCTTTCCTTTTTCCCCCCCGCCACTCTTTTCCTCGTTTTTTTCTTTCTCTTTTTTTCTCTCTTTTTTTTCCCCTCTTTCTTTTCCTTTTTATTCCTTTTTTCTGCCCTCTTTCGGAATGTCCGAGCTTTTCTTCCTTAGTTCACTAATATCACGCGGATTCTACGAGAAAAATCCTTCGAGTGCCAAAGAGCTTTAAGCTCTTTGCGTAAGAAAACAGAAAAAAAAAACAAAAAAAAAAAAAAAAGAAAAAAGGATAAAAATACTGTAGCTTCCTTAACGAACAATATGTATATTAATTTACGATCATTATTATTATTCTTTTTTGGTATAAAAATTATTTGAGCGAAAGATGTTTCGTATTTTTTTAATTTTTCTTCTTGTTCCTTTTCCATTTCGATTTGTTTTTTCTTTTTTATTTCTTTTTTATTTTATTTTATTTTTTATTTTATTTTATTTTTTATTTTATTTTATTTTATTTTATTTTATTTTTTTTTATTTTATTTTATTTTATTTTATTTTTTTTTGAATAATTTTAATCATTGCAGTTACAGTTTTTGTGCATGTGTTAACATTTTGCTATGAATTGTGTGCATATAAGAGAATTTTATTGACGATGAAATATTTAATTTCTCTTTTGTTTTTTTTTTGTAATAAAAATTTTTTAAATTTTCTATATAGAAATATACTAATATTTTGTCATGAAATTCTATATATACATATATATATATATATATGTGTATATATATATGTGTATATATATATATATATGTATATATAAATTGTATATATATACACATAAATGTATATATATATATATATATATATATATATATATATATATGTATGTATGTTTTATTGATGACGAAAGTATTTGATGTTTTACTAATAAAAATTTTTTAAATATTCAATATGGAAGTATGCTAACATTTTGTCGGAGACTTTATACCTATACATATGTTTTATACATAAAAACGACACGCATATTTGACATTTTTATAATAAAACTTTTTACGATATTCAATATATAAATATGAGAACATTTCGTCATGGTATTTTTATACGTACATATATATATATATATATATACAAATATCACACGTATATATTATTTAAAACGAATTATTTATTTTTTTAATAATAAAAATATTAAAATCTATTTACGATAACTGATAACATAATGCGTAACAGATAAATATATAATTATTATAAATAATTATTATTAATTACGATATTCTTTTAAATGTAATATAATAATCTTTGACAAAATTTTTATCATTTAGACAATACGATTAATTGATTTTGCTAAGAGCATGATATAAATGAAAAAAAAAATTTCTTATTAACGAAGTTTGTGATAGTAATGGTCTATACGACGATGTTACAGACTAAGGATCGTGTTAGAGACTGAAAACAATGTCGATAAGAACGACGTATATATGTTTTGCTTAGAAGACGAATGAAGGTTAATAGAAATCTTCCTGCGAGAATACAAACAATGTTTACTACTATGAAAATAACATCATTACATTCTGTCAACATTCATGTACTTCTTAATGTATATGTATTAACTATATATATATATATATATATATATATATATATATATATAAAATATAAATACACACACATATGTATAAATTATTTTAAAGTAATATTAATAATATAATCAGTACACATATAAATGCGTACGTAGACTAAACATTATAATTTGATACGAGCATTAAAGATG
>NC_140820.1:5097500-5120000 GCF_050613455.1 Vespa mandarinia
GAGAGAGAGAGAGAGAGAGAGAGAGAGAGAGAGAGAGAAAGAGGTCAGACAATAAAGTTTCGTACGATTCTTTTCAACTTCCCCGCCGCGACAAAAGCTCCTTTCATGGGAGGGAGTTTCCATGGCATTCTGCCAGTTGAACGATCTTCTAGCAGTTGTCAAAAGTAAAACGGCCTTCGTTCTTTCTCCTTACAACTGATGCAAAGAAGCTGTTATAGGTCGGACTGGTTTTGACGGATACCCTTTACTTGAACTTTCCCTATCTCTCTCTCTCTCTCTCTCTCTCTCTCTCTCTCTCTTTCTCTTTTCCCTTTCCCTAACTCTTATTACAACTTCTGTCCTTTTCTTTCTTCCTATCTGGTTCGAAGGTATCAAAGAGACTGAGAAACCACAGGTTTCTGGTGTGTTTCACAAGAGAGAGACAGAGAGAGACAGAGAGAGACAGAGAGAGAGAGAGAGAGAGAGAGAGAGAGAGAGAGATGGTTTATCGAGGTCGACATTCCATGAGATCTTCCTTCTTCGATACTTTTTATTCATCCCCTCCTATCTCCTTCTCCCACCCACCCACCCTGTTTTCTCTTTGTCTTTTTCTCTGTATCTCTCTTTTTTTATTATATCCTAACTCCTCCTATCTCAACTCTTTCTTGGTTCACGACATTTCTCGAAGGAAATCTCGATCATCGTTTTCCTATGCGCGTTCATGTGAATTTATCTATGTATATGTCTATGTATACACGAATTTGTCTTCTGTCTTTTTCTTACCTTTTATATATCATATATGAACGTATAAGTCTCTTTTATATGGTCCTTCTCTCGCTCTCTCTCTCTCCCTCTCTCTCTCTCTCTCTCTCTCTCTCTCTCTCTCTCTCTCTCTCTTTCTCTTTCTATATCTCTGTCTTGTTCTTTTACTCTAACGAAAGTTCACGTATGTGCTTTTGGATAAAGGAAACCACTTCGATATCTTATTTTCAACGATTTATTCGACGATTCACCTGTGAAATAGAGTGGGTATTGTATCGGATAAAAAGAAAAAGAAAAAAGATTAGAAAACTGTTTTTGCTGGTTTGAAATGGAAGAGAAAGTGGTATGAGAATTGTTGTTGTTTGTGATTCGTTTCGTTCGTTCTTTTTCTTTTTTCCTTTTTTTTTTTTTTTTTTTTTTTTTTTAATATGTATCTATATTTTTATATGTATAAAAAACAAAAAAAGAAAAAGAAAGAATATTCGATAAAATACTATTCTATTTTATATTTTTTTTTTCTCTTTTCTTTTCCTTTTTCTTTTCTCTTTTTTATTCTCGACGAAATCTCGATATATTATCGATAGAAAAATTTTATAACAATCCATTGTATAAACTATTTCGTATCTAATTATGAATTCATTTTCTTTTTCCATTTCGTAAGGACAAGTATTCATTATTATCTTTTTGATATTAATATAACTTTTTATTATTTATACGTATTCGTATATTATTCGATTCTAATATAAATATTAGAAATTATGTTTCATAGTAAAACATTGAGATTTAAATATGTCAGATATTAAAATTATGATAAATGATACAAGTTATAGTTATGCTGAATAATTATAACTTATACAAGTTATACTGAAATAATAATTATCATTATTGTTTAATAAACTGTGATAATAAAATAAAATAAAATAAAAAAAAAAAAAAAAAAAAAGAAAAAAGAAAAAGATTATACTCCACAAAAACGTCATGAAATATATACGACATGAAATATATACGACATAAAATTCGATATATACGAAATATAAAAATTCATTAAAAGTGGCTACGCGACAAAACAATCACTATTATTGTTCGCTTAAATAAAAAAGAAAAAAAGAAAAAAAAGAAGTTCAATCCGTTAAATCGATAATGAAAAAATAATATCCACGTTAACATTTGTTGAAAAAAAAAAAAAAAAACAGATTCTATTATTAAATAAATCAAATAGCGATTTAATCTCTTCAAATTGCGTATAAAAAATTCATCATTATTATCGTTTCGATACTCAATGAAAAGAAAAAAAAGAAAAAAAAAAATATATATATATATAAAAGAAAATTCGATAAAATACTATTCTATTGGAAAGATATATTACATATCATAAGTATCATTAATCATAATCCGTTCCTAGTGAATAAAAATTTTTCTAGCCGTTCAAGATCATCAGATAGGTGAAGAACCCTCACATAGATACATATATACACAAATACACACACACACACACACATATATACATATATACAACCTGACTATTTCCTCTACATTAAAGACTTATCATAGAAAGTTAAATCGCTTGTCTCGCTAGGAGCAAATCCTCTCTCTCACTCTCTCTCTCTCTCTATTTTTCTCTCTCTTTCTCTCGTCTTGAAGATGAGCCTTCTCACGGACGTCGATCTGTAGCTTGGTAAGTAAAAAACGCGAAAGGAAGGGAAGTGTCTCTACGTGCCTGTATATGTATATGTATGTTGCGTGTGTGTGTGTTTGTGTGTGCATGTATGAAAATATAATATATATAAATATATGTGTGTATGTATGTATGCGTAAAGAGCATATGAAACGTTACTCTAAGAGTCAAAGCCAGGGTTACGATACTATATATGAGTTGAATAGCAGAGTCGAGTCGACTTCGAGCTTGCTTCTTTCAAAAGAAAAAAAGAGATATATATATATAAAGAGAGAGAGAGAGAGAGAGAGAGAGAGAGAGAGAGAGAGAGAGAGAGAGAGAGAGAGAGAGAAATATATATAGGGTGTACAAAAATGATAATATAAGTCATTAAAAATATATATCGATTTTTAAAAAGAGAGAGAGAGAAAGAGAGAGAGAGAGAGAGAGAGAGAGAGAGAGAGAGAGAGAGAAAGAAAGAGAGAGGATATATTTTGAGAAAAATAAAAAAAATCAAATATATATATATATTCAATTATGCAGAAATATTGTTAATAGTTTATTGTGGTCGACTAAATCTAACGTGTCGAATAAAAAATATATCAATTAGAAGAAACAAATAAATCTTTAAATATCTGTTATAATATTTTTAAACTCTTTAAATAATAATAATAATAATAATAATAATAATAATAATAATAATAATAATAATAATAATAATAATAATAATAATAATAATAATAATAATAATAATAATAGAGAGTAAAAGAAAAATATAATAATTTGATAGAAATGTACTTACAGGGGTGTATCGAAAAAATATTATTCTTAACAGTCAAATATTGAATACGTGACGATAGAATAAAAAAAAAAACAAAAAGAAGAACAAAAAATGAAATAAAACAAAAGAGAACGAAATATTAAATTAGAAATGAAAACGTTTTAACAAGCCATGAGTCAAATTCAGAATTCGATCGAAAATAAATTCATGTGAAATTTAAATTCTGTAAAAAAAAAAAAAAGAAAAAAATGGAACATTAAAAAAGGAAAATTAAAAAAAAGAAAAAGAAAATAATAATAATAATAATAATAATAAAACAAGAAAATAAATTTCTCGAATAATTTAATTAACAACGAATGATATCAACGCGTTATTCCTCTTGTACTTCTTGTAAATCCATTAACGGCCAATATTAATAATTATTACATTCTCTTAAACGTTAAGTATACCACATATACGGTGTATCATAAGTGTTGTTATTAATAAACACTTCTTCGACATACGGCGACGTATATCGAAAGAAAAAAGGAAAATAGAAAGTAAAAGAGTAAAAAAAAAAAAAAAAAAAAGATAAAAAAGATAAAAAAGATAATATAATGAGAAAAAAATACTCGTCGCAACGAATTCATGCTATACAATACACACACAGATTCATTCTCCTCAACCTCAAAAAACTCCCTTCTTCTTTTTTGTTCCTTTATAGACGTTAAATTAATTTTAACGCATTGTATGTATCTTTTTAATGGTACGATTATCCGTAGACGATATCGCTTTGAATTATCAAAATTACGAACACGAGAAGAAAATATACAAATTCAGAGGTAAAAAGAAAATAATAATATGTTGAAAGGAGGAGAGGGAGCGAGCTGTAGATGAGACGTTACGAAGCAGAATGCAGCTTGCCCGGTTTTCTTCTCTCTCTCTCTCTCTCTCTCTCTTTCTCTCTCTCTCTCTCTCTCTCCCTCTTTCTCTGTCTCTTTCTCTCTTTTTCCCTCCCTCTCTCTCTCTATATATATATCCCTCTTTTTCTTTTATTTTACATGTTTTTCTTTTTCTCTTTCATACTGCTTCTCTGCTATATATATATATATATATATGTCACACACACACATACACACACACACACACAGAGAGAGAGAGAGAGAGAGAGAGAGAGAGAGACACATATACAGCTTCTCTGGCTATCTCTCTCTCACACACACACATACAGCTTCTCTGTTTCTCTCTGTCTCTCTTTCTTATTTATCTATCTCTTTCTCTCTGTCACTCATTCTCTTTCTCTCTCTCTCCCTCTCTCTCCTTCTCTGTCCATATATCTCTCTCTACTTTTCTGTCCATCCGTCTCTCTCTCTCTCTCTCTCTCTATCTTTCTGTCTATTCCTCTCTTTCTCTCTATCTCACTCTATTATTTTGTCTCTCTCTCTCTCTCTCTATCTCACTCTATTATTTTGTCTCTCTCTCTCTCTCTGTCTCTCTCTCTCTCTCTCTCTGTCTCGTTCATTTTTCTGTCTGTTTGTCCCTTTCTATCTCTTTCTCTCATCTCTGTAACCATGTCCATGTCTATCTTTTTCTCTCTTTCTCCTTCCTTCTTCTCTATATCGTTTCCGTTCGTTTCAGGTTCATATAGCTATCTCAGTCGTTCCAACGTCGACGATAGCAGAACTCCCCGAGGGTACATAATAAGGTCTTTCTCCAGAATCGGTACCTCGACGAACGAGTTCCATTCAACGTGACGGGAAACAGAGGCATTTTGCCTCTTCTCCAAGTCCTTCCTTTACTCTTCTACTATTCGCGAATTCTCGATCGAGAGAAAATCCGGCCTATCCATGGTTTCGTTTCTAACGAGAATCAGACTATTAATTTAGAACATCTCATATCTCATATCTCTCTCTCTCTCTCTCTCTCTCTCTCTCTCTCTCTCTCTCTCTCTCCAAAATAATTTTTTTCCCATTTTTTTTTTTTTAATTTTTTAATTTTTGTTTTATTTCCCCGGACCCACACATATAACGCGAATATCGATTACAAGTTTTAATAACATTCAACAGTCTTTTTTCTCTCTTCTTTTTTATTTATTTTTATTTTTGTATTTTTTTATTTTTTTATTTTTTTTTTCCTTCTAAATTCGCTTATATACATCACCATATTATTATATAGTTTTGTTAATGATTCATTAAAACAATGAACAAAAGTTGTAACATCGAACGAAATTATTTCAATTATATTACTAAAGTTATACTCTTTTCATTATTCGTCGTTATATTCTAATGATATTGCACTGTATTATATTGTATTGTTATTGCTATTGTGTTATTCTATTGTAAATGATTCACATTTGAAAGTATTAATATTAACGTGGATATTAATTTTTCAAATGAACGTCGTAACAAGGATTAATTAATTAATACAATATTTTCGAGAGAACATCAATTCGGGATATTTTCGGTACATTTTAATTTCTATTCGCAATTAACAAAATTCCATTCCTTTACTAGTCTTTCGAAAAACGATCTAAATTATTTAATTACGTTTATTACCTACGTATTCTCATATTCCAATGTAAAGCATACCAAGCTGACTTCTTTCATATTTTTAATATAAATTCATACGTCACATTTATATCTCTATTATAATTTGAAGAAATGAAATTCCACTGTTATTCAAATAACATATGCTAATATATCGAAGATACATTTTCTAGAGTTTATGATTATTAAATTAAAAAATTAAAATATCTTTTCATATCGCTTTGTTTTTTTTTTTTTTTCATATCTACTTTCTTATTCCTAATCTAATGATCGATAAGATATGAAAGACAAAAAAAGAAAAAAAAAAAAAAGAAAAAAAGAGGGAGAAAATATCGTCGAAGATTTTTTTTAACAAACTTTAAGGGATAAAATTCCTTTAAAAAAAGAAGAAAAAAAAACTACATTTTTCTTAATACCATTTATGCCAGTCGATCAGTCAAAATTTCGATGAAAAAGAATAATGAAAAAGGGAAAGAGACGAAAGAACAAAAAAATTAAAAAAAAAAAGGACCGATGAACTTTTGTCACACGAATGTTTTATTATCTCTTTCGTTTTCATTCGTTTCCAATGAATATCGATGGGACATGAAAAAATGTTAAGAAGAGAAATAAAAAAAATTCGTTTTTCCCCTCTCCTCACGAGAAAAAAAAAAAAAAAAAAGAAAAAAAAAAAAAAGATTCCTTTTCGAACGCTATCAATATAGTAGTACTTACTTTTGCCATATTTAATGTTCTCTATCATTAATTTAAGATTCTCGATCATTAAATTAAGAAAGGAGAAGAAGAAAAAAGGGGGAGAAAAAGACGAAGAAAGAAGAAAAAAGCATTCTCACGATTGGATCGTTTCTAACGAATACCGATAGGGGTTGCAAAAGAGCGATATAGATAGATAGATAGATAGAGAGAGAGAGAGAGAGAGAGAGAGAGAGAGAGAGAGAGAGAGAGAGAAGTAGAAGAAAAAAAAAATAAAGGAGAAAAAAGAAGATGAGAGAAAAAAAATTTCATGGAAGGAGAATTCACTGGTAGTCACGATTTTGCACGAAGCTCTGTGATCCGTGTATAACGGGAAAGAGAGGAAGAAAGAATAGACGTGGCATGCCACCCTTTCGATTCTTTCATCGTCCGTGGCAAAGTTCGACGGGTCGTTCGATAGATCGTTCGAACGTGCTGCCTGTGTCCCCCTATTGAAAAGGTATATCCGACAGGCAGCTTCTCTCTTTAACTATCTTTTTCTCTCTCTCTCTCTCTCTCTTTCTCTTTCTCTTTCCCTTTCTCTTTCTCTTTATTTCTTTCTCACAAATATATATATATATATATATATACACCTACACTAGAATGTTTTTTTACATGGCAGGTGAACACTCGAGCTATCATAGGAGTGGCCGAGTGACGGTGTCATCCCTTTTGTAATGTCGAGTAGATATCTAAATAATGCTTTGTATATATGTGTGTATTTATATGTGGGTGCGCGCATGTCTCTACATATATACATATATTTGTGTGTATGCGTGTATCTGCATTTATTCACATACGTGCATACGTATGTATGCATGTATGTATATATGTATGTATGTATGTATATATCTGTATGTGTGTGTGTATGTGTGTGTGTATATGTGTGTGTATATATGTATATATCCTTCTTTATTTCTTTCTCTCTTTCTCTGTAATACTTACTGTCTAGAAGTTATTCACGCACGTATTAACGCTTTGTAGCCTTTGGCAAGTACTTACGATTAAGACTAACTGTACTTTGAAAAGATTTTTTATAAATTCCATTATTGGTGAACTGTTATATTATTTTCTTACGTCTATCTCTATTTTGCGTGAATATACGTTTTAAATAATAATTAATGTGAGGAATGGATTCTTGTATATAATTTTTTTATGAAAATGAAAATAAAAGGATAAAATGGATAAAGAGTAACAATAAAATAAAATAAAAATAAAAAAAAGAAAAAAAGAAAAACAGAAAAGAAAAGAAAAAGAAATTTGAAGAAAAATTCAAGGAGTATATAGGGGAGGAAGGAGGAAAAAAAAATAATGGAGAAAGGAAGAAGTTATGTGAAAAATATTAAAAATGTCGTGGTATCAAAGATATCCTTTTTCTCTCTCTCTCTCTCCTTCTCTGTCTCTTTCTCCCTCTCTCTCTATCTTTATCATTGCCTTTGTCTCCGTTCCTGTCTCTATCTATCTGTCTCTCTCTCTCTCTCTCTCTCTCTCTCAAAACGTTTTATCGAACGACTGCGGTCGACAGGACCCTCGGACTTAATTGAGCTCTTAATTGAGCGAGAAATAACGGCATAGTGCTGGTCCAGTTGGTATGGGAGCGTGCTCACCTCGTGAAAAACCCCTTATTAATCTGTCCCATTAACGCCCACCATGAAATGCTCCATTCTGAGGGAAATCTTTCGTAGAACGGTGGTTGGTTTTGGTCTACTCGTTCACAGATTTGATATATTATGAGAAAACATTAGATATATAAATGTACCGGATAATCGTCATATATTTTTTTTTTTTATTGCAAAGTTTCATTTGTAAGAGAAAAAAAATATATGTATGTGTTTGTGTGTATGTGTGTGTGTTATTTTTAAATATATCTATTGGAAGGAAAAATTTTACTAATCAATTTTTTTTCTTGTACTTATAAAATTGAATGAATATGTATATATATATATATAATGTATTAGATAGGATAATGGAAAATTATAATAATTTCTTCTTTTTTTTTTTTTTAATTAGTTATAAAATAGGATCATAAGTACACATGTATATATAATAGGATATAACTATTAAAATTATTCTAATTTTTAATAATAAAGTTTTGAAATATCCTCCAATTACATTTTCTTCTTTAGTATTTCTTTCTTTTTTTATTTACTCGTAAATACGATACAAGTCATACATAGTAATAAAGAAAAAAAAAAGAAAAAAAAAGAAAAAAAAAAAAGGAAATAATTACGAAATATACTAAATTTTTATTTTATATATGCAAAATTAAAATAAACCTCGTCTATTTGTAATTATCGTTTATTAACATATCGTTAGATTTTTTTTTAATGTGATTGTATTTTTTAATGAAAATTAATTCTTTTAATTCGGTCTCTTTCAAAATTTATTGAAAAATGACGAGAGTCTTAAGCGTCATTAAAAAAAGGAAAAAAAAAAAAAGAAAAAAAATACAAAAAAAAGAAAAAAAAAGAAAAAAAAAGAAAAAAGAAAGGAAGAGAGAAAAAATAGAATTCACAATTAAAAATCATTTCAAAAATAATTTCAAACGATAACTCTCGAGTATAATTTAATAGTATATCATTAATAAATTATATACATATATATATATATATATATATATATATATATATATATATATATACATTACATATATCTTATTACATATTTTCCCATGAAGAAAGTTTTCAAAAAGATTATTTGCCAAAGATTTAACAGGCGTCACTCGAAAATCTTCTCAATGAAGTTTATTGTTAAATACGTCATTGAATATTCATAAACTCACGATCGGCAAATATCCCTTGAGCTTTGTACTTTTCTTTGGAAAAGTACGATGCATTAAAATATCGAATTTCATTTGGAGTAACTCGAACGATAGGACACGTACGTAGATACATATGTATCTATATGTGTGCAAGTGTGTGTATATGTGTGTCTATATGTGTGTGTGTGTGTGTGTATATGTCTGTGTGCGCGAGTATGTTTGTGTATACATATATAGGTCTCTTACGTTTACATTAAATATATACGCACACATATACACACACACACAAATACATATATATGTACGTATGGTATATATATACATATATATATATATATAGATATATGTACTTATGTACGCGTATGTATTTATATACGTTTATACAGATATATACGATATACAGGCATTTATCGTTCGCCAAAATTCGATCATCCGTGTTTCGAACGACCACGGCACAATTTATGCTTCCAAAATTGCTTCCTCTTTCGTTCGATTAATGCATCCTATATAAACCGGAAAAACAGAAACCGCTGACAACGCCATTCGTAAATTCAAAACGAAGAATAAGGGAAAAATAAATCGAAATCAAAATAGAAAGAGAGAGAGAGAGAGAGAGAGAGAGAATGTGTGTGTGTGTTTGTGCGCGTAAAAGGGATAATTAGTTTTTTATTTATTTGAATAGCTATATTGCTCAGAGAATGAAAAGAAATTTAGATTAAAGATACAGAGAATAAATTAAATAGATAATAATTGTAAATTAAATAGATAATAGTTATAAATGAAATAGATAATAATTGAATAAATTAAAATATGATAAGAGAGAGAAAATTATATTCTCTATGTAATAAAGACAGATAAGACTCGTTAAAATATAATATGTTTAAAAAAAAAAAAAAAAAAAAAGGAAACAAAAAGAAAAGAACAAATGAAAAGAACAAATGAAAAAGAAAAAAAGAATATGCAATTTGCAAGTTTTCAAAATTTTTTTCTTAATTAATTATTACACTTATACAATTACATATTATTACATTTTAATTGTATCATTATCTCTAATGATTCATTGATTGGAAGGAAATTTTATTTTATTTTTTTTGTTTTTTTTTTTTTTTTTTTTATATATATATATACATATGATACTTGTTACTTGTCCGAACATTATTATTCTCGTAATAATGATTAATCTGTTTATAGAAAATAAAAAAAAAAAAAAAAAAAGATAAATGAAAAATAATATGTTCATATTAACAAAGCAGACAGACAAAAAGAGATATAGAAAGAATAAGATATATGGAAAGAGAAGAATGAAAGGGAGAGAGAAAGAGAGAGAGAGATAGAGGGATATAAGAAAGAATACGATAAAAAGAGATAGAAATTTGTACATAAAAAATATAAATATATATATATATATATGTATATTTTTTTTTCCAATTTGAAATCGATTATACTATCGATATAACGAGGTAAATGAAACGTATCGCGATTAATTCCAACTCGTAATTATCGGAAGGTCCACCTAGTTGTATATACATATAATGCATATACATTGTTAGCTGCACAATCATTGCTCTACGTATTGCAATGCTGCACAATATTCTGACTCATTTTGAAATATAATAATTGCTTTCCTGCGAGCATATCTTTTCGATGAAGTTATCGACAAAGCAAATTAAATTGCCCATTGGGATACATGAGAAAGAGAAAAAGAGAGAGAGAGATAAATATCACTTAAACTCGTCGATTTTACTAATTAAGAGCTATTCTAATTTTCAGTTTATCATATATTGCCCCCAAAATAATCTCCTTATTTGTTTTTAATCTTAATCTACATTACCATTCGCTCATATCATGATAATCTATGTAAGTTTAAAAATTATGTCGGAATGATTATTAATAAATTGGAAATAATTATTAACAAGTTTTTTTGAACCTTTTATCGTCGAGAATAAGTTCTCGAATAATGAAAGAAATTAACAAATTACTGAAAGGGAGAAGGGCAGCGGGAGAAAAGGGCGAGGGAAAGGGAGCTAAGAGTTATGTATATCTTTAATTCGATCCATATTTTATACACCAATGAAATTTATTTTCTTTTTCGTAAATTTAAATTTTGATGATTTTTCTTATTCTCTCTTTATATATATATATATATATACTTTCTATTATTATTAATTTATTACAAAATTCATATACATTCGAAACAAATGTTTTCTATCTAATCATTGAAAATAATTATTGAAAAAAAAAATATATATATTACTACTCGATCATTTCACGATTTTTCAAAAAATCTTTCTATTTGTTTGTTTTCTTTTTTTTTTGGAAAATACAAAATTATAATTTGCAACAAATCATAATTGCAATAGTGATAAATTACTTGTTAATTATAGATCAAATCAAAAATAAAACTCAATTAATTGCAATTCATTGTTATGATTTATATAGATCAATAATATTTATACCATTCTTATACTTCAATAAGCAAATCATGAATTATATTTAAAAATAAATTTGATTAAATTCTTAAATATATATTAATCATAAAATTATTCGAAGTATATATATATATATATATATATATATATATATATATATATCGATTATTAAAAAATATATTTCTAATAATTTATCAAATAAATTATCAGAAGAAAAAAAAAATATTAATAACAGAATAACATATTAATTATTCCAAAAAATCATTAATAATCTAAATTAAATTATTTCTTTTTAACATTCTATTGCGTATATTAAATAATAAAAGGAAAAAAAAAAAAAAAAAAAGAAGAAATACAAAAAGAAAAAGAAAAAAAAAAGAAAAAAAGAAAGACGCATAAAGTAAATTGTTCAGATTACTTACCAATTTAACTGCTCCGTAGTCGCCATTTCTGAGCAAATCCATCAGCCTCGAGTGTTCCATTTCTTCTCTGGTCTTCTTCTTCTTCTTCTTCTTCTCTTCTTCTTCCCCCTTTCTCTCGTCTCTCTCAACGAGTTCTCCTCGATCGTCGAACCGCTTCGACCTGTTCGCTTGCTGATCGCCGTACTTCGACTCGCTTCGACGTTCGACTTTCGCCGGCAGACCAGCATCAAATTGTAAATTCTTAAGAAGACTCTCTTTAACCACCATAACGCTCGATCTGTCCTCATTATTTTCTTTCGAAGATAGAATCGACACATCGTTCTCGATCATTGATCTAACGACATGCGTATCTTCCACGTCCTTAAATTTATTCATTAAACAATCATCCTTTTTATCATCAATAGAAAATATTTTCTCATTATTAATTATTAACAATCGATCGTTCAGATTATAATTATCCTCGTCAATCTCTATCGGATCATCATTTTTCACATCGACATCGTCCATTTTATTATCAACCTTGGTATTACTCGAAAAACGATGATACATCATCGTAGTAGTATCCAACGATTTCTCATCGGAATTGATCAAATTAATCTGATCTATAGTTTTCCAATCGTCCAAGGTCACAGATCCTTTATTACAACGAACAATTTCAACTTTTCTATCGTCTTCCATGATAGTCTCAAGAGTCTCCTGTCTCGTTTCACCGATCCTACTATAAATCTCCTCTTCGGTCTCTCCTATACTTTCTTCTTTTCTTCCTATTCCTTTTCCTTTTCCTCCTTCTCCATCATCTTTCTCCTTTTCTTCTTCTTCTTCTCCTTCTTCTTCTTCTTCCTCCTCTTCTTCGTCCTCCTCCTCCTCTTCCTCCTCCACCTCCTCCTCCTCCTCCTTTTCTCTTCTTCCTTCTTTTTGTCGTTTTCTCAGATTTTCTTCTTCGGTATCACATTCACACGTATCCGTACGTTCGCCATAAGCAGATATGCGTAAAGATGGCCGAAGGATCGAACGTAAATCGTCAGCATAAATCACTTGGGGTTCCAAAGTACGTTCGTAAATCTTTTCTACGTGATTAGACGAGGATACCAAAGAGGACGAAGAGGACGAAGACGACGAGAAAATATATTTCACATTGTCAATCGTATTATTATCCTTTTTCAACAATTTAACCGATTTAACGTAATTACGTTCGTTAGGTTTGAACGTAGACGATCTAGTCGTACCCGGTGTCTCGTTTAACGCAATAGTACATTGATTCCTTGAATGAGAACCACTAGAATCCTTTCTGGGTAATATCGGTGCTTTCCTTGGATTTAGTTTTCTCCAATCTATTTGACCTTGAGAGGTTGGTAAACGTACTTGTACGCTAACAAGATTACCCTTATCCTCGCAATCATTTCTCGTAATATTATCCCTTTGACCAACCATCACATGATTAGATTTAGAATGAACAACCTTAGTTACATCTGATTTTTTATCATCTTTTTTGATCGTACAATCGTATCCACCTATATCGCCATTTTTATTTATTTTCACGAACCAATCCTCGTCGATTTTTTGACCTCTATCGTCTTCAATTAAAATCGTTCGATCCTTGTCATTATCCTCTACATTATGTTTAATTAACGACGGTACACCACCACCACCAACACCACCACCATCGAGGGACGTTGTTATGACGTTATTACGATCAATACGATGATCATTTTTATAAGATCTCTTGAATGATGATTTTCTAGATAAAACAATCGCTGACACGGATGATGATAATCCATTATTTTCATTATAATCCGAATTAGATAATTTATTATCCTTCGATTCTATTATATTTGTACGTTTAAAACTCGAACCACGTTGAGGTATTCTAGATGATGTATTCGGACTTATATCCCTTCTGTTAATACCATTAGATGCTAAAAATCCATAATCCTGTTGTCTCGTTTTGTTCTTTATCAAAAGATAATCTTTATATGTTCCTTTGTTAAATAAAATATTTGTCATTAATGACGTCCCGGATGATTCTTTATTTGTACGCGTTAGATCGTCGTAACTCGACGTATTATTACCACCACCACCACCACCACCACTACCACCACCGCTACCACCAACAACAACCACACCACCACTAACTCCAACTCCAACACCTGCTGTTCCACTAGGGCCGCCATTGTTCGTACGATCGGTTGACTCGTCGATCGACCTTGACCTTGGATCCTGACGACATCTTCTTTGAGTGGTACGTCGTTCGGCGGTACTATTTGATCTGATTAATGGTTTATCGCGTTTATTAATCGTAGTTTGTAATTGCGCTTGATTCAACCATTCGTCAACGCGCCTTTGAACCTCACCTTTCCTCGGTAAATCGTCCTCGTTTGTTCTAGATGACGACGTAGTCGACATCATCGTCATTGAATTCGTACGATCGATATTATCGATAATCAATGGTGACGCTCGTTTTGACGATGACGATGATGTTAATGCCGACGACGAATATCTAGTTGGATCTTTAACTCTATCGCGTGATCTTTGTCTACCTTGTACCTGTCGATTTATTATTTTTGTTATAGTTTCATCCTTTTCATTTCGACGTGACGACATCAAATTATTTTCGCTTGAAATAGTCGTTCGTTTTATTATTTGTTGCTTCTGTTGTTGCTGCTGCTGCTGCTGCTGTTGTTGTGGTTGTTGTTGCTGTTGATGACGATGATGATTATTACTATCGTTATTATGATTATTATTATGATATTGCTGAGGTTGTTGAATTTCTCTCTTGTTCCTTTGATGTTCTACGTTACGAGATTTTATTACATTCATCGTGCACGTACTACCTACGTCACTGGACTCAATCAACCTTTCATCCTCATACTCATCAAGTATGTTATTTACCGATTGAGTATCCGCCGAGCTAATACTTTTAGATTTGTTCCTTATTATACTTTCCTCGCTACTCGAGTATCCACTTTGTTGTTGTATTTGTTGTTGAGATTGTTGTTGAAGAGGTGATGGTGGTGGTAATGGTGGTGGTGGTGGGGTCGATGGTATTGGTAATTGTGGCGATTGTTTCGACCGATTTTTTAAAGGATTTTGAAATTTGTCGATCCTTTTACCGATCAAACGTTGATCGTTATCTTTTTTCTCCGTATAAATGTACTTTTGATTGGCCATACGATTATTATCGTTTTTTGTGTTCTCCCTTTTATCGAAAATAATTGTTCTTGTGTTACGCGATGATATTTGAGAATTACGAATCGAATTTCCTTTTTCGTTCGTTGATATTTTCGATACCAATCTCGAACGTGGTATTTGTTCAATCGTGTAACCATCTTCATCGGCGTATGGTATATCGCCGATCAAAGTTTTTGCAAATGTTTCATCGCTCATCTTCATTAAGGATGGATCTTTATGATCCTAATGTGATTTATTTATAAATTCTATTGTTACATTTTCAAAAGGATCTTTTTCTTTTTCTTTTTGTTTCTTTTCCTCCTTTTTTTTTCAAGTATTCTCGAAGTTCTGAAACGAAAATATAAAGACGAGTTAGATCGATGTAATTTAATCATGTTCGATACTTAATAACAATAAAAAGAATTCTTTTTCACAATAAATTTTTTTTAATAATACACGAAATAAAATCTTTAAACTCTGATATAATTAATTAATTATTATACATATATATATATATAATTAAATATATTAAATATATAAAATTTAATAAAATAAAATTAAATATATTAAATATATGTTAATAAATAATTATTATAAATATATTAAATATGTTAATTAAACCAATGCTGATATATATATAATATATATATATATGTATGTAATTAGATATGTTAATAGATATATAATAATATCCAAAATTAGGTTTGGCTTTTTTTGGAGATTTCGAAAGAATCGATTTTTTTATATGCTTTCAAATAATTTATAATTATCTTAAAGATTAGACAACGATATTAATCAATGACTTTTTATAATAATACAAAGTAATAAATTAAAATTATTCGAAATTCGTTTTGATTTAATGGAAATCAAAATTTATTTTTTATTAATTCTTTTAATTTCTATATTTTTACGTTTGAAGTTAATCTAAGACAAAATATTCTATCGTTCTTAATAAATTAAAATAATTTTTAATAATTAATAAAAAATATAAATAATTATTAAAAATTAAATATATATATAATGAAAATTACACACAAACATACACACACATATATACAAGTCTTATTTTATTATTATATCTACAAATAATATTTATCATTATTACTTATATATTTATATTTTTTCTTTTCCAATTAATTATGTCAATTTTTTACAATCTTGTTATACATACAAATCTTATTTTATTGTTATATCTACAAACAATATTTATTATTATTACTCATATATTTGCATTTTCTTTCCAATTAATTATTTGAATCTTTTATAATTATTATGTATAATCTATTATATATATATATATTTTTTTAATAATATCTTTTATAACTTTGTTATATATATATATATATATATATATATCAGAAATAAACGAGTTAATTAGTAGAAACGAAGAAAGTCGAGAAAAACTTAAATTTTAATAGTGAACTCTTAACTGCAACTAACGTTTCATCTTATTCCCAAGGTTTTCTCGAAGATCTTATCCTTAAGCTTCCTCGATAATTTCAATCCATTTCGACGCGCTCTCGTCAAGATAAGCAAGGAGAACTTTTTAAGTGGCATATTAAGTGGCTGACATTGGTTCCACTGAAAGGTACCGTTGTAAAAGTAGATCTTAATCTCCGGTTTTATCGTCAAGTCGATCAAAACCAGAAGCAGATGTCTACGATCGTTCAATATGTGCTCGTTGTTTTCTTTCTCTCTCTCTCTCTCTCTCTCTCTCTCTCTCTCTCTCTCTCTCTCTCTCTCTCTCTCTCTCTTATCCTATTCCTTTTCTTTTTTCTTTTCCTCTCTTTTTTTTTTCATATTTATTTATTTATTCGAACGATCATACTAATTATATCTATACGCAAATAATTATTCGCAATTAATTTCACAAATGTTTTAAATATAAACTGACGTTCTAATTTTCTCCTATATCTTTTTTGATTATTTTTCTTTTTTTTCTTTCTTTTTTTTTTTTTTTTGTTTTTGATCTTATTAATAATAACATAATTTCATGATTTTTATCTTAATTTATGATACATTTTATAGTATGTTGCATGTATCCTCATAAAATATAATCTTATAAAATAAAAATACGTATATATACATATGTTCTTTAAAATGATATTCTTTTAAAAGAAGAAATTCATTTTAAAGAGAAAGAAAAGGAAAGAAAAAATAAATACGAACGAAGAAACTATGATCGCGTAAAAACAAACTGAATAAAGAGATCGTCTCATGTTAAATTTCCATGAAACAGAAAAGAAAGAAAAAAGAAAGAAAAAAAAAATTAGAAAGAGAAAAAAAAAGAAATATGAACGAAGAAACTGTGATCGTGTTATCATAAGAACAAACTGAATAAAAAGATCGTCTCATGTTAAATTTCCATAAGATGCAAAGTTTTATATAAATAAAAAAAACGAATATTTTTTTGTGAACGAACAAAACATAATTCACATACACGAAAGATTCTAATTCATTCGCAAAAAAAAAAAAAAAATTAAAGATCATTTTACTCCCAAATATCATCCGAAAATAAAAAAAAGGAAAAGAAAAAAAGTTAAAGATCATTTTACTTCCAAAATATCATCCGAAAATAAAACAAAGATACGTGTATGTGTATATGAGTAACTTTTCTTGAAATTTTATTTAATAATTGCTTGTTACGAATTAACAAAAAAAAAATTAATAATAATAATAATAATAATAATAATAATAATAATAATAATAATAATAATAATAATAATAATAATAATAATAATAATAATAATATGAATGAAGAAATTGTGATCATGTAATCATAGTAGAAATCTAGAACAAAAAGAGATCATCTTGAAAAATATAATAGTATCGTTTTCGGATAGTCTCAATTTTCTTGGTAACATACGGGTGTCTCCAGTAACCTTCTCCTATGAATTTCAAAGCTCACCCGTTAGAACTGCTACTCTCTCGGTGGATTAGGTTCTAATAACGGTGTCATTCAAGCAGGCCCTCTACGTACGTCGTCTATTCGATCTATTATCCGTTGCTTTTCTTCCCCCGATATTCTCTAATACTGTCTCTCTCTCTCTCTGTCTCTCTCTCTCTCTCTCTCTCTGTCTCTCTCTCTCTCTTTCTCTGTCTCTCTCTCTGTCTCTCTCTATCTCTCAACAGCATTCCTATGTACAAGATAACAATAAAAAGGATCACAATACAAACAAAAAAAAAGAAAAGAAAAAAAAAAAAAAGAAAAAAATCGATCGTGCGGCATCCGATTGTACCTCAAGTTTCTACTTTATCTGAGAATAGATAAAGATAAAAAGAGGAAAGAGATTAGAAAAATTATTCATATACGAGATTTGAATATCGTGAATACAATATTCAAATTAGATAGTCGATTTTCATAGAACGAAAGTCAACGATAAAAATATAATACAAATAGTTAATTAATGTAATTTTTGAATCATTAAGTGATCATCTTTTTCTTTTTTCTTTTTTTTTCTTTCTTAACATCCTATTTAATATAATATTTATATATTAAATAATAATTCACGTAAATAAATTCAATTACATTATTATTAACATGTTAAATATATATATATATATATTAATCGATTAAACTTATATATGTATATTATTTATATCATACTATTCATAACTGTACTTTAGTTTTATTAATTAATAATCCAATATGACGTGAGATATGTGTAAAAGGATAAAACAAAAATTTTTTAAAAATTAATTATATTATATTCACTAATTAAATCTAACAAGAAAAGCAAAATGATTTCGAGCTAAACAGAGATATAACAAACTATATGCGATGAAATGAATTAAAAAAAAAAAAAAAAAAAAAAAAGAAAAAAAAAGAAAAAAAAAAAGAAAGAGGAACAAAAAAAAGAAAAAAGAAAAAGAAAATGTATCAAGTCGTTCCATTTAATGATGAATTTTAAATTGCTATGACAGTCGTGCCTCCTATACAGGTTCTTATTAATGCAACATGTTTCTTTCTATGCACGAACCGCCTTTCTTCAAACGATCATAAAATATGACGTGTTTACGAACTGGATAGACCGATAAAACTGTTAAACACCATGTCATTGACTGGTGGTCTGTTTGAAAAGAAATAAATATGTCTAATGGAATCCCCTTTGTACAAAATATTTTTCTTTTTCTTTTTCTTTTTCTTTTTCTTTTTCACGTTTCGCATGTTTTCTTTTCTTTTTTTTTTCTTTTTTTTTTAGAATAAAAAAAATTACAAAAATCGAAATAAATTTATATTGAAAGTAATGTGAATATTATTATTATTATTATTATTATTATTTTTATTATCATTATCATCATTACGATCGACGATAATATTTCGAAATCATTCCGACCTATTGAGACGTACTTTGTGTCCCTATTGACAAGAAAAAATTAAAAAGAAAAAAATATACTAACAAACAAACTAACAAACAAGAAACAATACGGACAGAAAATAAAAGAAAAGGAAAATACGTAGAGAGGAGTAATCAGAAAAAAAAAAAAAAAAAAAAAAAGAAATAAAAAAACTTGACAGAGAGAAAGACGTATCGTTCGATAACGCGACTCATTAATCTCGCTAACGGATTGGTACTCTCTCTCTCTCTCTCTCTCTCTCTCTCTCTATTTTTCTCTCTCCTACCTACCTACCTACCTACCTACCTACCTACCAACCTACCTACCTACCTACCTACCTATCTACACTACTTACACAACCTACACCATCTACCTACCTACCTACCTACCTTTCGTGAGATAAGGTTACTACTCCTAGCTCTCTATGATCCTGTCCGAAAGCATACGAAACCTTCACCAACATAAGATCGATATGAATGTTACCGGTCATGGCTTTATCCAAACCTTACCCTTGATCATAAATCACGTTTCCAAAGACCATCTAATTATTCTCAAACGCGTGTGTCCCTATCTTTCTCTTTCCCTCTCTCTCTCTCTCTCTCTCTTCTTCTTCTTCTCTCTCTCTCTTCTCTCTCCCTTTCTCCCTTTCTCACTGTCTCTGTCTCTCTCTCTCTCTCTCTCTCTCTCTCTCTCTCTCTCTCTCTCTATCTCTCGCTCTCTGTCTATCTGTCTTTTTCTTTCTCTCTCGTGTCTCTCGTCTCGAGAGTTTTGAACAACCTACGAACTATACTTCTTCTTCTTCTTCTTCTATTATTTCTTTAGCCATCCCATGACTACGTTTTACATACGTCATAACAATAACAATGTTCATAACTTAATTAACAATATAATAATAATAATAATAATAATAATAATAATAATAATAATAATAATAATAATAATAATACAATTTATTATACATATAACTATTTATAATAATTTCTTACGATAATGGTGAAATGAAAAATATTAATTATAAAATATTTGTGATATTACGAACGACTGTATTATCAAATAGTATTTGTAATTTCTACAATTGATCGTTCACATAAGTATTAATTTATATAAGTGTAAATATCTTGTAATAAATAAATAAATAAATAAATAAATAAATATAGAAAACAAGGGAATGTATTCGTAATAAATTAAAAAGAGAAAAAAGAAAAAGAGAGAGAGAGAGAGAGAGAGAGAGAGAGAGAGAGAGAGAGAGAGAAAGAAAGGAAGAAAAAAAGGAAAAAGGAAGAAAGAAGGAGAGTAAATAAAAATGCGATGAAAAAGAAAAAAAAATAAAAGTAAAAGTTAAAAGTTTCTTAACAAAAGAAGAATGGAATATGATAACGAGTTGAAAGGATGTTGGCGAAGTAAAAGTAATAAAAAGTAAAGAAGAAGGAGGTCGTCTCTTCGAGGTGGCACGATTTCTCGCACGAGCGGCAACGCGTTTTATCCATGTGCTTTATTTTGCAAGAAAAAAGAAAGAAAAAGAAAACGAGAGAGAGAGAGAGAGAGAGAGAGAGAGAGAGACAATCCTTCGTTGCTTCTCGAAAGCGGTATTCTCTTTTAAAGGACCACACGCAAGGTTGTTTCTTTCGTTCTCGTCTTTTTCATTGGACCCACGCAAAGACTTCTCAAATAAAATGAAGACAATGAATATCTCAACATTTTCAAAAGAAAAATCTTCTTTCCAAGACCATACTTTTATGTATTGTATAATATTCAGGTCGTCGCATATAAACATATTTGTGTGTGTGTGTGTGTTTATATATATATATATATTCTTTAAATAATTTTGATGATTCAATAATTAATCATTGAAAAACCAAATAGATATAATAGTTTAGATTATTCAGTATCAATTAAAAGTATCAATTATATTAATATAATAAAAACTTTCATATTGTTTCATTAGAGATATTAAACAAAAGAATAGTTTTAAGCTTGATTAGAGACATTAAAGAATTACTAAGTTTTAAATATTGTTTAATTATTTAATATTAAAAGAAATAATAGAGTTCCGAAAGTTTCATTAAAAAAATATTTAGAACTAAGTTTCTTTTTCTTTTTTCTTTTTTTTTTTGTTTATTAAAAATATTAAAAAAGGAAAAATAATTAAGTTTTGATTAAAATTATCATAAAAGAAATAATCAAATTCAAATTAATTTTTCAAAATATATTTAAAAGAAATAATTAATAGAGTTCACATGTTTGATCAATAACGTTATAAATAATCCAAAACTTTTTATTTTTCGAACTTATTTTAAAGATAGAAATTTTTAAGAGAAACGGCACATTTATAATTAATTTTTCTAATAATAATAATAATAATAATAATAACAAAGAAAGAGGAAAAAAAACAGAAATATTTATAAACTGCAACATGAAAGAAACGTGAACGAAATGGAACGTTATTTTTTTCTGACTTTCTTACATCTTCTTAAAAATTCATTCGAAAATAAAATCCTTAGAAAAAAAATTTGAAATAAGCTCATTTTATATTATGCGATCTGACACTTATTATGTAAATTTACATTTAACACATTCTAAATATACGTTACATATATTGCCATAAGCTCGATATTAAAATATATATATATATATATATATATATATATATATATATATATGTAAACGTCCTCTGCTTCAATATTCAATGTTCTTCATAACTTCAACGTGAATTGTTAACTACGCAATATAGACAAAGAAAAAAAAGAGAAAGAGAAAGAGAGAAAGAGAGAGAGAGAGAGAGAGAGAGAGAAAGAGAGAGAGAGAAAGAGAGATAATTTTATAAAATTATTTTCTCAAACCAATTCGTATCGTTCCGTGTGAATTTCCATGGAAAATATCGTAGAAAACTAAGTTCCATTATTACAACTGAGAACCACTGTTTCCTGTGTACGTATCAAATATAGAAAA
>NC_140820.1:5125000-5137500 GCF_050613455.1 Vespa mandarinia
AACGAGCTGATCGTTAAGAGGGTAACGAACATTTGCTTTTTGGCTAGGTAACCCCAAACCCCCTACCGTTGTACAATCTATTTTCCAATTGTTTATAATCCATGTATGTTGTATGTTTTGAAAAACGTGTTTTTTTTAAGATTTTCATACTTTTCGTACGTTAGAAACGTACTCTTCTTTTCCCCTTTATTTTTTATGTTTTTCAAATGATCGATTAATGTTACTTCTTTTCTTTCTTAACAATTAGTTAATAATTTGTTTAATGTCAGTACACGTTCACAATTGTTTTTAATATGATTATTATTGGAACGATTAATTTTAATTATAATTATTGTATCGAACAGAATTAATTGATATTTTGAAACTAAGTTTTTTGATTACATGTAGTAAATTCATACGTAACATTGAGGTTAATAAATGTATTAATGTATCCGTATTTTAATTAATTTATAAATGCCCTATTATCGTCAAATAGTAAATGAATGAACGTTGTTAAGAGAATTAATTTTAATTATTAAATCAGATAGAATTAATTATTATTTTGAAACTAGTAACTGTTTACAATAAAATCGTATGTAATATTGAGATTAAAATATACGTATTAATGAGATAAACGATACTAAAGAGATTTTCATGTTCCATTTGCTTTTTAATTATTTACTCAAATATTATCAAGTAATATAAATAACGAGATAATCATTATATATTTGACTCTTTACAATCCTAACCTTTCTTTTTTGCAATTGTAAAATTTATATGATTCTCTTTTATATCATAACATTATATATAACTATATTATATCTTAATTATAAAATATACATTTTAAACGACCGCTCGAACTTTCGAACAATAATTAATATTAAAGGAACGAACAATTAATTCTTTATTACGAACGAACAAAATAAAAATAAAAAAAAAAAAAAAAAAAAAAAAAAAAAAAAACACATATACACACATAAATGAATGTAAAACTTGAAAGTTAGAATACCGTTATAAAGAGTTAAGTAATATCTCGTAGATATTTCGAACTATACGTTTTTCCAAGAAACTTTCTTCCTTCTCGTTCCAGAAATTACGAAAAAAAGTGGCAACATAACCTATCAGGTTACATATAACGACTGTTTTGGCTTGAAGAGACTCTCTCAGCTCGCTCAGGTGTGTTTTACTTGTTCTAAGAATTAACAATGTTTTATTTTAAGCGACGAAGAGAAAGAATAAAGTCGAAACACTGTGTAACGAAATACGTCAACAAATTTTTCTATTTCAAAATTTATTTAAAACGAACAAACATAATTGACAAAAACGAATTAATTGTTATTAATTGATCAAATTAATTAAATTATATTTATTTAGTAAAAATGCATTATATATAATAAAATAAAATAATAACAATAATAATTTATAATGTACGTAATAGTTATATATATTTTAATGTAATATAATATAGTGCAAGTTTAATAGAATATATAACAGTTATGAATAAATATATTTATAAATATATCTTAGATATATTTTCTAATTTCTATCTTTTATTATTATATTTTTAATCGAAATAAATTTCATACGTAATCGTATTCATCGTTCGAAAACTAATCTAATTTTTCAATCAATAAGTTATGATTTAGATGTACATATATATATAGATTCTTTCAGCTATGATTCAATCATAAATTTTCTAATTATATAAACATTAATTACGTACATATATTGGCAAACAAAATTGAACAAAATTAATTATTACAAAATTTTTATTCAAAATTTTACATCGTAAATATAATATCAATATAAAAGTTATTAATGGTAATAAACTAAAAAAATAATTCTCATATAAATCATTATCATTATCTTTTGTTTTGATAAAAAAAAAAGAAAACACAATAAATTATATAATATATATATATAATTTTGTTTAAAAACTAACCTAACTTATCGATCAGCAGATTAAAATATATATACATATATATATATATATTGTATATTCTTACAACCATAATTTAATCATAAGTTCCTAATACGTTAATGCATTAATTACATAAATAAATTTTAATATATATTAGACGTATAAATATTAATAAAATTCGTATTAAAAATTTCGTATCGTACATATCAATCAATCAACGTAATAGCCAGCAGAGCCGTATTTACAAATAGAAAATAACTAATAATCGATATTCTTGATGAACGAAAGTTTTTAGAAAAAAAATTTAAAGAAAAAAAAAAAAAGAGAGAGAGAGAGAGAGAGAGAGAGAGAGAGAGAGAGAGAGAGAGAGAGAGAAGAAAAAAAAGAAAGGAAAAGAAAAATAATTCTTTAAATCGTTATCATTGTTCTTCATCTTGTCAAAAATAAAAGATGAAATTACGTGTACATAAAATATATAGATATAAAGTTGTTCGAAAACTAACCTAACTTGTCGATATTCCGTTGCTATTCCTTCCTCTTCTTCTTCTTCTTCTTTTTCTTATTCCTCTTCCTGTTTCTCGTCCAGACAAGCCAAAGAGGAAGCTCGACGTATTCGATTACCTTACGTCTAACGTTAGTAATCGATCGATAGATCTAAAATCGACGTTTTACGTAGGCAGAAGCACTTGAACTCAAAACACTTATATCGTAAAAGCCACTCGTAATGGTTAAAAAAGAAAACCACGATTTACAAGCATACAAGATCACTTTACAAATACACATAAACATATATATACATATATATATATATATACACACATATATATATATATATACACACGTATTCTTAGAAAAGAATATTTTTTAATAACACATATACACGCACGTACACACACACGCGCGCGCGGACGCGGACATTATTATTGGAAATAGTGAATACGTATTAAAATATATCTAAAAAACGGATGAAAAAAGAAAAAAAAGAGAGAGAGAGAGAAGGAAAAAAAGAGATATAAAACAAAAGTAGAATAAAAATCATACGTTAATACGAAAATACGCTTTGCCAGGATTTATGTGTACTGAAAGATTGACTCGCCTCAGTCACAGAAACGACAAAATTTATACTCGAATGAAATCCACGTTTATACATCTGGTATTGTTTTCTTTTCTTTCTTTCTTTCTTTTTCTTTTTTTTTTTTTTTTTTTACTATTTATTTTTCCTTTTCTGTTTTTTTATCTTTTTCTTCTTTTTTTTTCTTTTATCTTCTTATCAAGATATCGTTGCTTAACCTTCGCCGTTTCACACGAAAAATTTACGACGAGTACGAATAAATTCGATTCGATGCAATCGATTTTGCATTGGGTTTTACTTTTATGTATATATATATGTATATATATATATGTATATATATATATATGTATATATATATATGTATATATCTATAGTTTTTTTTTTGTTTAAACGTAGACGAATCTCGTCGGTGAAGTCGCTCGATACGAGGACGAACGAAAAAAAACGAACATCGATCCGTTCGATCGCACCGCCGCGGTCGGACTAACCGCGTGGATCGTGATCGAGATCGAGCGAGCCGCTAACAGTGCCGTATTGTTTGGGTCCTTAACCTTGTATTTATTATTTATCGTAGTACCAATACAATTTCAAATACAATCGTCTGATGGATGTTTTTATTATTTCTATATACCTCGTTATATTTTTCTTTTTCCATGAATTTTTTTATTCCGTCGTTATAATCGATTATATTTATTTCGATTATGATATTATATCGATATGATACGATAATGATAATATGATATTATATCGATTATGATATTATCAATGAAGTAATATTAAAAAAAAAGAAGAAAAAACAAATATCATAATTTATTATTACATATTTTATTATTCTATCATTCTCTTTTTATAATTTATATTTTCACTATAGTTAATTATAGCAATTTATAGTGACTAAATTTATTAATTTAACTATATAAGTTTATAGTAATAATTAATATTACTCTAATATTATGATTATTTAATTTATAGTAATAATTAATTGTTAACAATTTGTATTTATTTATTATCAACATAATATTACTGTTATCATAATTGTAATTATTATTATCATATTATTATCATTATGCTATTATTACTATTGTTTTATAATTAACATTTCACTGTTATTATTATTATTATTATTATTATTATTATTATTATTATTATTATTATTATTATTATTATTATTATTATTATAATTATTATTATTATATTATACATTTATTATTAATATTATCATTATTATTCTATCATCACCATCATCATCATTCTGTTATTTATTATAATTTTATTATCATAATTAACATTCTATCATTATTATAATATCTATATCATTATATCAATATCTTATTATACGATTATACAGGTCTATCCTCTTATAACACGGTTAATGCATATCGTGTTATATCGAAACAGTATTTTCAGATTACAATATTATAGGAGAGTTGTCAATGTGTGCGTATACGTCTATACCATACAATAATGTATGGTATAGATATTATAGTCTAACAAAAAAAATATATATATACATATATATACACACACACGCATATATGCATACATACATAATAAAAATCAACTGTTCTCGATATAAACTCATTTTGTAAATTCATTTTTTTTTTATATATTTATTTATAATAATCGACTTATTATAAATAAATAAACCCTATAACCGTATTTATATATAATATATCTCATAAATTTAATAACACTCTATATTTTTTTGATCTATTCGAAATTCATCGCATAATAATAATAATAATAATAATAATAATAATAATAATAATAATAATAATAATAATAATAATAATAATAATAATAATCGTTCGAATTCCTGTATTGGACGTATCATGATTGGTTAAGCGAACGTGAAATAATGGTGTGAAAAGATCAGAGAAGGTTTCGTTCGGGGTAGTTAGGAAATGGCTCGTATCGTCGCGACAAGGTAGTTTAATCGATTTTCCTGGAAATCCTGTCGTAATTTTCTTCTTGAAAACCTAATAGACGCCTTTCGATAACGCCAAACGTGAAAGTCTAACATAAAGAAGAAGAAAAAGAAGAAGAAGAGGAAAGAGAGAGATAGAGAGAGAGAGAGAGAGAGAGAGAGAGAGAGAGAGAAAACGAGAAGATATAATACAATGTAAATAAAATAAAAAAGGAAAAATCAAATATTCATCTCGTATTAAAACAATGAATTAATTTTCCATCAAGATTTAACGTGATCTTTTTAACATGATCGTTTATTTTGTAATTAAAAAAAAAAAAAAGAAAAACAGAAAAATTGATAAAAAAAAAAAAATAAGGCAACTGAATAAGGGAATTTTAAACCTTGTATATATTTATTTTTTATTTCATAAAAATTAGAGTGTAACGTTTTTTTTTTAAGACAAAACCTTCTGCAAAAAAATGTTCCTTTTTGTTATGCGAAAGAAAAATTAAAGAAGAAAAAAGAAAGAAAGAATTTCGAACGAATAAATAAATAAATAAATAAATAAATATTAAACTAATTATATATACATATATATTTTTATAAAAATTATAATCTAAAAAATATAACAAGATTCATATTTACAACGTTACATCTCTCTTCCCACGAATGAATACAAATGAAAAATTGTCTTTCTTGAAATTTATCATACGTCTCATATTGATTTCGTACTATTTGTCACACTTTTTATGGATATACGATATAAAGGTATAAATATTGAAAGAAAATTTTTTATCCTTTTAATTAAAATCAAAAAATCGAAACAATGACGATTACATCGATTTCAATTGTTTCGAGTTAACCATATAAACTATAGTTGCTCATATGCTCCTGATCCAGGTCTCTTTCGCAAACGAAAAGGTCGAGTTCGGTGTGTAAGGCTCGATAGGACGAGCTCCGCCAACGCGAAGGCGAGTCACGTTCGAATGATAAATATCGTAGGGTATCCATGATCCGATGGACGATGGCCCATGGGTGGCACGCAGGTCCGTACCAATTCACGTTCCCGTGCCATGTGATTTTAATATCATTTTCATTGTACCAAGTTTAAGTATTTAATTCAGTTTAATGTACACGTATGTACGCTCATTCAAATATATATTTCACGAATTTCGTTCATCCATTCAACATCTTCAAAATTTATTAAACAAATTTACTTTTCCTTTCAAATTAATTCCCTGATACAAATATAAAGCTTGTTGTTTAATTGAAATTACTAAAAAAAGGAAAAAAAAAAAAATAGAAAGAAAGAACAAAGAAAGAAGAAAAAATTAATTAAACGATATATTGTTAACAATGATAGGGGTTAGATGGGGAATGTGCGGGGGAGGAGGGAGAGGGACCATAAAGAAAAGAAAAACAAATTTACAAACAACCGTAAGCACGTGTAATCGATAAGACAAAAAAAAATCAACTTATCTCAAATTTCGTACGAGCGAAATTTTCTTTTTCTTCTTTTTCTTTTTTCTCTCTCTCTCTCTCTCTCTCTCTCTCTTGTTTTATAATCCACAAAATAGAAAAAATCTAACGTTGATGATATTAAACGATTAAGTTTCAATAAGTACGAAGAAAAATTTCTTCTTTTTCCATAGAAAATCACGTGACATTATTCAAAGATTATCCTAAAAAAAAAAAAAAAAAAAAAAAAAAGAAAAAGAAAACGAAAAGGAAAAAGAAAATAGAGAAAAGTAAACCCACGTACTAAACTTGATAATAAATAATTTTCAATCGAAATAATATCAGTCATCATAAAGATAAAATAACAAGAAAAAAAAAAAATAAAAAAAGACGAGAACGCCTATTAAAGAGATTAATTAAAGCCCTGCCCTACTACCCCCAAAAAAAAGAAGAAAATAAAACAAAACAACGATATAAATTAACGAAAAGTAATAAGATAGAGAGGAAAAAAATAAAGAAAAAGAAGAAGAAGAAAAAAAAAAGAAAAAGAAAAGAAATTCCTAAAACATCAATAGTATTTTCCTCTTCTTTATGATTTCTCAAAAGTTTCTACGTCATTGTGCAGTATCGTATCGGGTGAAGCACGTGCCACGTATCGGAGAGATACACACGCATACGCATATTTTACATATACCCACACACACACACACACACACACACACACGCACATATATATTGATTTCACTTCTGAATTCTTGGATTTTTGTCGTATGGACCAGTACAGAATCGTTTAGTAAAGTCGAGCGTCTGCCGGGTGCAACGTTTTTCTCTCTCTCTCTCTCTCTCTCTCTCTCTCTCTCTCTCTCTCTCTCTCTCTCTTTCTCTCTTTCTCTCTTTCACTCTTTTTCTCTCAGTACACTCATACACATGCATACGCACATACACACATACACACACACACATACAAATATATACGAACACATACAATTTTATATATATGTATACGTTCTGCGTCTCTTTCTCTCTTTCGTGGTAACGGTATCGCGCATCTGGTGTCGAACCAAGCACGGTGTTTGCCCGTATACAATGGTGATTACGGAAACAAAAGGGCGAAGACCGTGAATACCCCTTGTGGTAACCCCACACTGCTGTGTTTCGTCTCAGACTCTCTCTCTTTTCTCTTCTCTTCTTATTCTTTCACTCACTCTCTCTCTCTCTCTCTCTCTCTCTGTCTCTCTCTCTTTCTATCTCTTTCTTTCTCTTTCTCTTTTAACTTCTCTACAGGCTGCTCCATAAAATGGAGACGAGTTGTCTCCATTTCCTTTCTTTTTCTTTTTTTTTTTCTTCAATTTTTTTTTTATTTAAAATTTTGTTAATCCCTCTATAATCTCGTCTGCAACAACTTTCAAGCCACTTACTCAAATGTATATATACATTTATATGTATGTATGTATATATATATGTATGTATGTATGTATGTATGTATGTATATGTATTTACATTTTTTACATCTCGTTTCATTTTATCACTATAAAATTATTTTTGTTAGCTCATATGATGAACTTTTAATATTTTTCCTTTTTTCTTTCCTTTTGTTAAATTTAAACCACATATTTTTATTAATAATGAATTTTTCTAAACGATACTTTTCGATAGATTTAATATTTTTATCATTTAATTCGTCATATTATGTTTTATAATTAATACGAGATATTTATTCGATCGATTGATTTGTTTGCACGCGTGCAGATATGTATTATTTAATCTAATTTAATATTTAATTAATGTTATTTAATTTGCTAAATGATAATAGTCTAAAAATGATAAAGATTAATAATTATGATTTGGTGATACGATAGAAAGGAAAAAAAAAAGGAACCAAATGATAAAATTAAAAATAAATGAAATATTAAAATGAAATATAAAATTATAAATAAATGAAAATTATGTTCTTCGAAAAAATTCAACGAACGATAGAATTGAAGTTTGAGAACCACTGTTTTCACAATAAATATAAGAAATTCGTACGATTTTATCGACCGAGTGAATATAACCATCCAATCTGAGTTAGATCCTAATTTCATTTTATTTGTCAAATGATATATATATATATATATATATATATATATATATATATATACATATTTTGAGAACCATGTTACCGGGAACAAAAGTATAATAAAAGAATAAATATTATTATTTTTTTTGAATGAGAGAGGGAAAGTAGAAGAAGAAGAAAAAGGAAAAAAATATCAGAAAACTGAGAGAAAAATGTAGAAATGTCCATGTGAGTTAACTTTTCACTATGATATTATGCCAAAACGAAAGTTATAACGAACCTTTCCAATTGGTCCTTTTTCTTTTAACGTGCCGTTACATATGTATACATTGAAAAAATTTTTAATTGCTCTGTCCCATAAAGTTAATTTCTTCGCAACAATGCTCGTATAAGAGAAAATGCCACAACGTTGATAATATCAACGATAGTAGTACTCTTTAAATATGTTTATGCTAAAAGAAAAAGAAAAGAAAGAAAAAAGGAAAAACAAAGAAAGTAAAATGAAAAAAGAAAAATAAAGAAGAACAAAAAAATATATATATATATATTCCCACTGTGCGACCCAATTACCGGAGAATGTTTTGCCGACAGTGTAGCAAATTAAGGTTAAACCAGTTTTAAATTAGTACCATCGTTCTTTACTTGCTTGGGCGTTATCTAAACTTAATCAAAAAAATGGAACAAAAAAATGTGATTTAGAGGGTCAGCAAATAGTTCTTTACTGTGGGTTCGATTTTATATATATATATATATATATATATATACGCACACATACATATGTACAGAAGGAGAGAAAGAGAGAGAGAGAGAGAGAGAGAAAGGATGTCCTAAAAAATATGAAAGATATATAATAGAATTTGTTAACGAAAAATAAAAAAAAAATATAGTAATTATATCAACTAATATACATGTACTTTCTAACTTAAAATAAATAACAATTTTCTTAATACAGACAAAAATATAAAAAAGATATTTGTACGAAATTCTATCCACAACAATAATCATTATAAACTAATTATTATAATATTAACTGTATTATAATAATCGTTATAAGCTAATTATTATGATAGTATCTATATTATAATAATCATTATAAGCTAATTATTATAATGGCGATTGTTAAAGAGAAAGGAAAAAAAAAGAAAATAAAAAAAAAATAAAAAAAATAAAAAAAAGAAAAAGAAGCAAACGGGAGTTACGTCAATGAAATAAATATGTAAGCAGATTTTAACTTTGAACAGTTATAAATAATTTTTTTTGCAACAATGCCAATAATGATAATAAGATTTTTATAAGAAACTATACGGCTTACCCATTAATTATTATAAGCTACTTATTATGACAATGGTTGCATTAAAAAAAAAAAAAAAAAACAAAAAAAAAAAACAAAAAAACCATTATAAAAATCCATGTCGTCGACAGATATTTCCATATATAACATTCCAACTATGAAGAGAAGAGTAACAAATTTTTTTATTAATAAGATAAAAAGATATTTTTGTAAGCTTACTAAGAGGGAATTTCACATGTAACTGTAGGAACGTAGAATAAATAAAAAAAAGAAAGAAAGAAAGAAAGAAAGAAAGAAAGAAAGAAAGGAAGGAAGGAAGAAAGGGGAAAAAAAGAACGAACAAACAAACAGGGAAATAGGGAGGGGAGGTGGTGGGGGAAAAAAAAAGAAAGAAAAAGAAAGAAAAAATAAATGTTCTCGTTATGACAGGCTTTCAGTTTTTCTCTACATGCCTTCTAGCTCTCTGACATTTCCATCGTGCGAGAAGCGAAACGTTTATATGTTGGCTAGAGAAGAAAATTCTTTTCCGACATATATATGTATCCTGTTTATATATATATACGTGTGTGTGTGTGTGTGTGTGAGTGAGTGAGTGTGAATATGTGTGTATGATCTCCTTCTCTTTCTATCTTTCCCTGATGGTCAGTCCAAGTATAGGGTCGATCCCGAAGCAGCCCTCAGGCTACCAAATCACAATACCGAAGAGAAAGAAAAGAGTTTCCTTTCTCTGAGAACGTTACAGAGAAAGATAGAAAGAGAGAGAGAGAGAGAAAAAAAGAGAAGAGAAGAGAAGAGAGAGAGTAAGAGAAGTACATGTAAATCGTGCGAGTCTCACAGGTGCTTCATCATTACGTATGTATGTATATCTTCTGTATCATGGACGTCCAATAAAACTCGATCGTACTTTTCTATCACTATATCTTTATACCATATCTTTCATTTTCATTTTTCTTTTTTTCTTTTATCTGTTTATTCAATAATAAACAAAACACAGCTGCGAATTCGTTCTTTCTTTTTCTATCTTTCCATTTTCTTTTTTATCTATCTTTCCAATATTTTATTATTGTATTAGTTTTTTAAAATTTCACTTGACTTTCCTTAAATTTCTAAACTACTGTGATTTATTGTTTAATTATTAATGTTTTAGGAGATAAATTAAACAGATAGAGAGGTAGAGAGAAAGAGAGTGAAAGAGAAAGAGAGAGAGAGGGAGAGAGAGAGAGAGAGAAAGATATTAGTGTTAGTTATAACTATATTTATGTTATGTGGTTAAGACACTGTAAAGTAGTTTTATGCTAACTTTAATTATGTTATACTATACTGAAACGTAGTTATATACATTACCTTTAACTAACATAAGTTATAACTACATTACAGTGATTTAATTATATTATATAAACTGACCATATGAGATATATTTATTATTTAATTATATTATGTTATATAAACATTATATATGATATAAATTATATAGTATATATATATACATATATATATATATATATGTATGTATAAATAATCAAATTAAAATTCATTAAATTACAATTGATTTGTCTTCTTTAAGAAAATTATGAATCATTAACTTTTCTTTAACATCGCATAAAATAATTTATATATATATATATATATATATATATATATATATATATATAAAATAAAATAAAATAAAATAGAAAAAAAAGAAAAAGTTACAAACGCGCCTGTTCTCTCGTCTTTACGTGTATCTTCTCTTTGATCCTAATTAATTGTACTTGAATCTCCGTTGAGAGATCTCTAAAGCTATGCAGCACGATCTTCTTACACTTCTTACAGGTGAACACGACACTCGAGAAATACTCGCTCGCCGCATGAATATTTACGTGAGTCGTGCATAAATAGCCGTGGAAAAAAATGGGTTAAACGGGACACACCAGCCCCCTTCGTCCAGGGAGAGAAGAAAGAGAGAGAGGGAGAGAGAGACATAGAGAGGGAGAGGGAGAGGGAGAGAGAGAGAGAGAGCGTGGACGACGCTCTACGAAAACCGGCCACAAATTTTCTGCGTCTCTTACGGCACATCCGCATTGCGCATAACTATCTTCCTCTCTCTCTCTCTCTCTCTCTCTCTCTTTTTCTCTCTTTCTCTCTGTCTCTCTTTATCTTTCTCTCTCTCTTTCATTCATTCTTTCTTTCTTTCTTTCTTCCTTTATTCGTCGTTGACCTACGTACGTTACTATATATAAATATATATATATATATATATATTATATGTACGTATATATGTACAACCAGATTGCACTTTTTTTTGATAACGTTCATAATTTACAAATGTCACTTGCAGAATACGAACGAGATCTTCTCGATATGTGACTGTAGTTTTAACTGTGAAACTGAAAATTTATTACTTTATATTGTATTTTCTTTTAACTTATGAGTTATATGTATTTTATGTAAAATAAATTTTCATATATAGACACTTGATAAATTTAATTATCTCTTGTTGTAATAATAATAAATGTTATTACTGTTGAAAAATTAAATTCGAAAGATCTAATACATATAATACATATAATAATAACTAATACATACATATATATATATATATACTAATACATATATTCATATATATATATATATATATATATATATATATGAATCATATTTTGGTGATCTATAATTTAATATATATTATTGTTAATCAAAATCATAAAAATCTAATTTACATATATTATATTTCAATGTATTCTCAAATTACCCCAATTTCATTTGTATAAGATAAGATTGATTTAACAAATATATTATAATATGTATATGGATTATATTAAAAATTATTTT
>NC_140820.1:5142500-5167500 GCF_050613455.1 Vespa mandarinia
ATAGATTTAAAATCTTAAGAGAATAAAACTTGCCATTACTTCTTGAAGTTTCTCAAACTTATTACTTTTTTCTTTTTCTTGTATTTACCGACATAATTATGTTCATAAATTTTAACATACATAATATATTATAACGTAATTATATCGTAAGCTTATTTATGAAACAATTAAAATTATTAATTTCATTTATAACAAAGATCAAACGTATGTACGTACATAAATACTAAAAATTTCAAAGACCAATCTAAAATTGAATCCAATTTGAATTTGAATAACAGTATTAATAAAAATCATTGTAAAACTTTCAAAATGAAAATCATTCATGACGATAATAATCGACGATTTCTCGTTGAATCGACTGAAACTATGTAAAATTTCGAACTACCCGAGTGCTCTTGAAGTTCTCGCACATTTTTCGAAGGATTCTCTCAAAGGTTTGAAAAATAGACACGAAGAGGCCACAGGGTGCAACATACATGCATATACCCATCCATACACATAGACACATACACATACACATATACACATATATAAAGAAACGTTTCACGTGTATGATCCGTGAAACGATCGTGCACAGGTCGATCCTCTCGAACTCACCCTGCACTGGCGACGCTATTGTAGTCGTTCCTGACTTCAATGTCGATCGCAGACACGTGCGGGGAATGGTACTCCAGAGCAAGGAACTCGCCGCTTCCGCTTCCGCTCACGTTGTACTTGATGGCCTCTCTCGGCACAGACGCGAAATTGCTCAAGAAGTAACAACCAGCTCGCCCAGCTTCCCGTGCTTCCTGTCGACACACACATGATGTTAAGAGATCGAACGTATAAACCTTCTCTCCCTTTCTCTCTCTCTCTCTCTCTCTCTTTCTCTTTATCTTTATTTCTCTTTTCTCATTTTCATTTGAAAAGTTAAGACCTTGCAGAACTGTTGTAATTTTATGTTAGAGTAGTTACAACTTGAGTTTGTCTACATGTTTTTCTACTCTCTTTCTACAAAGTTTAACAATAAGAGTAGAAGTTTTTCTTCAAGAGAGAGAGAGAGAGAGAGAGAGAGAGAGAGAGAGAAAGAGAGTGGGTGGAGGGGGAGAAAAAGAGGAATATGGAGAGAAAGAGAGAGAGAGAAAGAGAGAGAGAGAGAGAGAGAGAGAGAGAGAGAGAGAGAGAGAGAGAGAGAGAGAGAGAGAGAGAGAGAGAGAGAGAGAGAGAGAGAGAGAGGGGATTCAAGTACTGATTTGATGAACTGAGTAGCGATTGAAATGAGAAGAGTTGTAAAAGAAATCACTGTGTTTTTAAAATCTACCAGCAAAGTAGGATTTAATAATTTAACGTAGGATATATATAGGAGAGAGAAAGAGAGAGAGAGAGAGAGAGAGAGAGAGAAAATACAATAAAGTAAAAAAGAATAATATAAAACTAAAATATTAATTTTTCTGAGGATTAACTATGTTTATATTGTTAATAAGTATAGTATATAAATAATACGTAAATAATGTATTATTATAGTTAAATGTATCTTGATATAGATATGTGTTAATATTCTCTCTCTTTCTCTCTCTCTCTCTCTCTCTCTCTCTCTATATATATATATATATATATATATATATATATATATATTAATTAAATTATACATTATTAATAATTATATATAATATTATATAGTACAATAATAATTATATTATATAATATAATTGAATACAGAGTATAAATCATTTTCCAAGTATACTTATTCTTATAAATAACAAATTTTTTTGGTAACTTATATCACATTATTCTCAAAAATAAATCACATTGTCTTTAGAATCTCTTAAACAAAGTTGTGTGTTTATTACAAAAGAATATGACTGTTAAATAATTTAGTTTAGAATGTAAAAGATAAATAGATGTGTATGTAGTATGTAATAAAATAGAAAAAAAAAGTAATGTAAAATTAAAATATACATTGAATATTTATGAAAAAAAAAATATATATATATATATAATATATTAATAGGTATAATGTAAAGAATATATGAATGATACTTTAATGTTTTATCTCATTTAAATAACAAAATGACGAGTTATAATTATGAGTCTCGAAAACAAATTTAAATTATACCTCTATCGATTATGACTGCATAAATGATGATATATTAATTCAAGCATTCGGTTGCTTAGTAAAATGTCAAATTACATGTATTATGTAAATTATTCTTATATTCATTATGATTAACGTAACGCCAAATATATTTATCTTTCATTTTTAATATTTCTGATCAAAAGAAACTATTCTCTTTTTCATTGATCTATTAGAGATCAAAAAGGATTATTTTATATAATAACATATAAATATGATAAAGACGATATATGTAAATAAAAAAAAAAAAGAAAAAAAATGTGTATGTTCTTGTGTGTACCCTGTATGTGTATGTGTGCGTATATGTGTGTAAGTGTATGTGTGTGTGTATATGTGTGTAAGTGTATGTGTGTGTACATTTGAAAAATATAAAATATTGTCTATCGATAAACTTATCGAACATTTTTACGAGGATAAAGTAATTCAAGATAGGATTGGATTCGATCGGCATTTATCGATTCGAACCTCGACCGAATTCTTAGTTTCGTACTCGCTTCCGTTCGACGCTCAGGGAATATAAATTACTATAGCGAGGAAAGCTTACGCGTTTACTAGATTGCTATACCACGTCGTTATTATACGACGAGCGTGAATGCATACCTGTTTACGTATATGTATGTGTAATTATATGTATGCGTAAAGGTACATCCATATAAGTAGTACATAGTTATTATATGGATAAGAATAATTACATTATAGATACTTGCGTATTCATTTGCACACGATCGTTCCAAATTTAGCCGTTTGATATTCAAATGGTCAAGCCATTGGTATGCTCAAATCGAATGGAATATTACCCAACGTTTTACGTTTGATCAATATACTCGTCAAAGGACTAGTTTAATGAAAAATTTTAATATCCCAGGATGATATTTTGATTAAGGTAAGAGGTGATGTAATAATTTTGGAAAATTTTTAATACATACGCAATCTATAAAAGTTATTTAACAAAAAGAAAGAAAAAGAAAAACGATCTTTTATAGGATAATCTATAAGAATGACTTATATGTGTATTTGAAAGATCATCACTATATTCTATATGTCTAATTATTTCAATTATAATATATTATAATATATTATTACGTAGAATATTAATATTCTGATATTAATATATTTAATATCTTCACTCTAATTTAATCATACTGATATTCTCTAGATAAAGAAAAAATATTATATATATATATATATATATATATATATATATATATTATGTATATATATATAAATATGTATACATAAATATGTATATATAAGAGAATATTATTATTATAAAATATTATAAATATAATTATTATATAATTCTTATTATTATTTATATTGTTCTAATAATATTTATATATAAATATTATTTTATAAATAATATTAATACAAAGTAAAAAGAGAATAGATCTAATATCGTTTAAATCGTTTAGATCAATACGTACCCTGTCATGTTTCCAATAAGATAAAGGTTGATTTTTCAAACAGGTTCCTTCAAGACGTCTACAACGATCCGGTTGTTCAAAGAATGCTTTAAATCCCACGCCAACTTTGTCGCATTCATTTCCATCCTTGCTGATTTCGCTCGCTCTTACAATCAGATATTCTTCAAATGCATCTAAAAATCGAATAAAACATTGATCTTATCGATTTTGATCATAATTTTGTGAATGAAACTACGTGAATTATTGATTGAAAGTTCATTCAAAACTTGCATACTCATGAACCTTTAGATTGGCCGATCTTGGAATCTTTTCCCGTAGAAATAGAAGATGGTATCAGCAATCGATCCTTTTTAACATCCAAAGTAGCAGGAAATTGTTTTGATACTTCTCTTGTAGCACGATAAGTTATGGCAAGAGTGTCGTCATTGTTTCTATAACGTCTTGCAAAATTATCTAATCTGAAAATTGGTTATTTTGTTATTAACAAAGTTATTTAAATATTTTAATATAATAAACTTAGAAAATATTAAAAGTAATAATAATAGAAATGGAAAGTGTACTAATAATCAATCTGTGACAACTAAATTAAAATGATTAAATTATATGAAAAATATATTTTTAACAAAATTATAATAATCATATATATATATATATATATATATATATATATATATATATACATATATTAGTATATAAAATTTTAACTATTACAATATACTTTCATATAAAAAATTTGTAAATATTATTATATAAAATTTGTAACTGCATTAATATATATTGTTCTATAAAATTGCAATTGTTATTAAATATATACAATTATATTAATATAAAAATTATTACGAGATATTATTGCATAAAATAATTATATCGAATTATATTATTATTAATTAAAATTATTCTATAAAAATAAAATGGTGATGAGAGAAAATTTAAAAAAAATTTAAAAATTTTTAAATAAAAATATCATTCGAAGTCTCACCTTATCATTGAACGAGTTAAATCCTCCCATCGAGTAGTACCATCAGGTAAACTTCGTTTTTCATATAATTGAAGGGACACAGCTTGGTCTAATATCGGTTCATCCAAGCGATAAACAGAATACCTGGGAATATATCTGATCGATAAGAAGCATTCGGATAGCTATGAAAGGAGAGCTTATCCGAAGTACATATCTTCGGACTAAACTTACCACAGATCACTGAAGCGAAGGCAGTGGGCAGATTCAGAGTATTTCGATTCGTCAATGTCCAACGACTGATCGCGATTCGAACAATCCCGTCCACCACGGACTTGTTTACCATCTGTTTTAGATTGCCTCTGTCCTACCAAAGTCGATTTTGATTCTTTATACGTTTCTCCATTCATTTTCAAGATCTTTGATTTGTCCATTCCAATATTTTCATGAATACTCAACAAATTTCTCTTTGCCAATTTCAAAACCTTCGATTCGTTTATCACCATTTCTTCATTTATTTTCGAAATAGTCGACAAATTTTTTTTTATCAATCCCAATATCTTAAATCCATTATCATCTATCTCCATATTTGTTCTTTTTATCTTCGGAACAATCAACGAATTTCTTTTTATTAATTTCAAGATCTCAGAATCATCGATTATCATTTCTCTTTTTACGTTTGAAATACTCAATAAATTTCTTTTCGTCAATTTCCATTTAGTTTTGACCTCCGGTATGTCGAACATATTTTCCTGATTCTTCATTTTCTTTCTCTTCTTTTTCTTCTTTTTTTTCTTCCTTCGTATACCAGTTAGTTTCTTTATGTCATCGTCATCATCCATCTTCTTTTTCTTACGTTTTTCTATCTTTCGTTTATGGAGATCTGGAAAATTATCTTTGTCGGTAGAATTTTCCCTTCCTATTACACTTTTCAAATTCGACGAATCTTTTTCTATCGATGCATCCGATTCAATTACATTTCTAAGAGATTTCGAATCATTTGAATCTCGTGTATCATGTTTTTTCTTCTTCGATACTAATTTAGACTCTTTGGATGCTGAAAATACAAAAAAAAAAAAAAAAAAAAGAAAAAAGAATTTATTAATTATATTTATCTCTTTATCAATTTCCTTTATACAGGATGTTCGACGTTATCTAATTTAGGAAAAGAAAATCTAAATTTGTTAAAAAAAAAATTTTTACGTTTGTATTTTTAAATGATTAATATTTTAAAACACGATTTTATTGTATCGTTATCAGCAATTTCAGATATCAAGATAAAGAAAGAATTTTTTTATATAAATTTTAACAAGAATTCTTTTCTAAATTCTAAATGTTCGAACAAACTTTATGTTTATAATTTCAAACGTTTAATGTTTTTAAACATTTGCTCTTATTATGAGTAATTTAATAAAATTTTTAAATTACTATCAATAGACCCAGTATATTTTTTTATAATCCATAAATCATTTCAACAATATTGTTACCATGATTTTTCAAAAGCGATTCCAAATTAGCTTTGCCATTGGACTTGACACGATTCTTCTTTCTTTTCATTTCTCTTTTAACAATTGACGGAGTATCCATCGAAATTTTTGATTTTATTACTTGTCTGGGAAATTTCAAATCATTTGAATTTCGACCATTGATCTTTCTCTCCTTTCTTTTATCTTTTTCCAAAAACATTTGTTTCTTGTTTAATATAAGTGCAGTATGCGTATCGGTATCGTTGGGTACTGAAAGGAATTAAAAAAAAAAAGAAAAAAAAAAGAAAAAAGGAATCTATTAATTATTTTTATACTCTTCATAAATTCATTAAATATTTCAATTATTTCTCGTAAAATATACAAGGTGTCACCAATCTATTTAATCGATGCAGATTTAATAGCTCGTTCTAAATTTTCGAATGAACTTCATATTTATTATTTTAAACGATTAATATTTTTGAAATCGTTTGTCATTAACAATTTTGCATAATGATATATTACACCCAATATATTTTATTTATAATATATATATATATATATATATCAATAATGTATATAACAATATTGTTACCATAGTTTTTCAATAGCAATTCAGGAAAATGTTGTGGTTGGTTTTGGCGAGGATAAAATAGAAAAGATTTGTCGTTATTCTCGTGACCTTTTAAAAGCGATCGTTTAACAGAACTTTTAGATGATCCGTAGTTCCGTTGCTGTTGTTCCTTCATATCCGAGTTGAAGGAAGTTTGATAATACGGTCCTTTAGAATTCGCCTTTATCGAGGAGAGTAATTTCGAGGTGGAATCCAGAAGAGTATTCCTCCTTGTTTTCTTTTCTTTTATAGCAGAAGATCTCAATTCGACGAGTGGAAAAGTTGAGTTTCCAAGAGTGCCATTCGCCGATGATAACAAAGCCGGTATTATTGATTTCCGTGTATCTGGACCAAGAGTGACGTCTTCATCGAGACGATTTTTTTCTTTTCTTTTCTTTTTTTTTCTTTTTTTTTTTTCATCTCTTTCCTTTTTCAATTCCGATATTTTGTTATACATGTTTTTAAAGAGTTCCTTATTTTTCTTTCTGCTTTGTTTTTTTATTTCTTTTTTCTTATTCCTTTTCTCTTTTCCATTTGTTAATATTTATCTTATATTTTTTTTTTCGACGAACTTAACAATTAACAACTTTCGAATTTGAACTTTCGAATTCGAACTTTCAAACAGATATCTACTTTATCGACGAAATGAAAAAAAAAAAAAAGAAAAAAAAATATTGAATTTATTTCTTTCTTTCTTTATTTATTTAATTATGTTACAAAAGTTTCGTCAATTTTATACTTATTTAGTCATTATCATCAATAAGGAACTCTTCGTAATAATATCTACAAAAATTGCTTAATGATCGTGATGTTGAAAAAAAAAAAAGAAAAAAAAGAAAAAAGAAAAAAAGAGAAAAAGTTAAAACGAGAAAAATAGAAAAATGTACAAACTTTTCATTCCAAGTATTACCTTTATCCTCATCGATCTCGTCGCATTTAGTTTTAAAATTTGTTAAATTCGATTCGTAGAATGTATCATCATCTGGCACGATAATATGTTTGTAACGCATCTGAGAGGAGTCCCTGATCTGATTTTTCGAATTTGATGAGGCCATATTGCTCGACCGAAGGAATCCTTTTAACTTTTCAATAAAATTCGAAATTGCCAATGCATTTTTTTCACGTACTTTCAAAATTTCTTTTTTCAACATACTCGATGTTTGATTTACCTTCGTAATTATCGTTGTTGTAGTTGAACTAACTTCATTAACAGTTACTGGAACATTCGTAGAAATAGTCTCATTATTTTTCATTTCTTTAAGAGTAACTTTCGTTCGGAAACAATTATCTCCCCCAATGGTGGTCGTCGATGTCGTTGTTGTTGTTGTTGTTGCTGCTGTTGCTGCTGCTGTTGTTGTTGTTGTTGCTGCTGTTGTTGCTGCTGTTGATGCTGATGCTGTTGATGCTGATGCTGTTGTTGCTGTTGTTGCTGCTGTTGTTGTTGCTGTTGTTGCTGTTGTTTTCATTGTTGTCGTTATTGTCGTCGTCGTCGTCGTCGTCGTCGTCGTCGTCGTCGTCGTTTTATTCAAATTCTTTTCAATCGTTTCGGTCGATTTAGTAATCTGTTTGACGAATATATCAGGCATATTCGTTAGTAATACTTGAATTGGTGGTTGTTTGGACGATGATTCATATTCAGTTATCTTCGAAATTTTCGTAGTCTCGATCGAACATTCCTTTTGATCTTGCAATTTTTCAGTCGATTCAGGCGTAGTAGTATCAACCATTACTGTGAATATTATTGAGGTTGTCAAATCGATATCAGATGTTGTTTTACTGTCATTACTACTGGTAGTTTTCAATACGTCAGAATTAGAAATATTAAGAAATGGTAGATACAAATTCGAATCATAAGAATTACTATTTTTTAAATTATTAGAGGAATTATTTGTCAAGGACGACGACAACGATGGACAAGGTTTGTCCGGTATTATTCTAAAAAATGTGACATTGCCGTAAGTCAATTTCTCGTCGTATTTCGAATCATCTTCTTGATAATTTTCTGCCTCCTTTTTCTCCCTAGCCAAATTGATCTCTCTCGAAAGTTCAGGATTATCATCATCCGAATAATCCGAATAATAATTATCATTTTCTTCTTCGATCGATGATACAGAATTTTCATTGAAAATTGCATTTTTCGGATCAAATATAAAAAGTTTTTGATCAGGCTTACCCTGATCGTTAGGAAGTCTTTCGAGTTTATAACTGTCATCGTCAAAATTATTTCTTGATTCCAACGAAGAATATATATTGTTATTATTTCGCTCGTTAAATTTTTGATCGTTGTCGTTGTTGATTAAAAATTGATCCGTTCTATCGTTGTTCTTAGATAACACGTTAGATTCGATATTGAACGGTAAATCTTTTCGATCATTAATCTCATTCAAATTAGAATTTTGCTCATTGAAATAATTATCATTGTTCATCATATCTATATCCGATTCGACGTCAGGTACAGCAACGAAAGCAATTGATATTGGACGTCCATTAATACCACCTTCGACGTGAATATTACCATTAACAGAAATATCAATGTCTTCGTTTTTTTGATCATTAACATCGTATCCTATTTGTTTCGGATCGATCGAATCATTTTCCAAAGTTTCGAAAGAGGATCTTGATTGTTTCGAACGAGATTGATCGTTGTATCTTAAATTATTTTCTGTTTGATATATTCGATTATTATTGTCCAACGAGGATATCTGATCTTCGTACTTTTGATTTTGATTTAAAGTTAATTCGTCGTTGGAATTTTCTGAATTAAAATCAAAATTCTTTCGTATTTTTCTAACGTCGTTTGATCTTTCAGGATTATAATTCAGATAATAATCGCGTTTCGAATAAATCGGAAGATCAATGACATTTTTCTTAACAACCTTTAATTTGTCATTGTAAATTTTATTTCTATTCAATTTAGAATGTGAATTGCTACGATTCGCTATCACCCTGGCCATATGTTTGATATATTTGTCAGCATTCATAATGCTTTTATGATCATTGGAACTCTCGTATAATTCATCGTTCATAGAAATTCTTTGTTTCGACGAAGTAACAGTATTTAGATCGATCATTTCATTTAAACGATTATCACGATCCTCATTCTCCCTCCCTAGAGTGGTTTGTTGATAATGATAATCTTCGTATTCAAAACTTTGTGGTTCATCATATTCTAAGGAATGTTTCATGCCACGTAAATTATTGTTCGAACGATCGATCGATAATAATCGTCTTATAGATCGTCCACGATCGTGCGAATATTTATCATCAATATCGTCGTAATCGTCTTTGTTGTCTTTGTCGTCGTTATCAAAATTATAATCATAAAATATAATATCGTTGGTACTTCTACGATCATTCTTAATATTTTTATTCAATAATTTATTATTGTCATATATTAAATTATTTCGACGAAGATCACGAATGATATTGTTTCGTTCATTTATAAATATTTTACTTTTATCGGCCGTTTGATAAATTAACGCCAAGTTTCTACCACCTGACGAATTTATCTTCTTTAAGGCGATCTTAGCATCGTCTAGATCGAGATAAGGGACAACATTTCTTCTTGGATTACCAACGGTCGTACTATTTAAACGAGAACGACTTATAATCAGATCAGAGATTTGCCTCGCTTTCCAGGCACTCGGTTGAACGTTTGTACGATATCTGGATTCTTGAGCTCTCTCCGTGGACTTCTCCACTCCATTTACCGGATTCAACGAGAAAGAGGATTTATTTGAAGGTATTACTTTGTTTAAGGGAAGTCTATTGTCTTTAAACTTCTCAACATTAGTATTTGAAAACTTTACTATTGGAATATTAACAATTACAATTTTTTTCCTAATATCATTTATACATTTCTTTTCGTTAATATCTTCGGAAACATTTGATTTCATCATTTTATCGTTGCTTTTGTTATTATTATTATTATTATTATTATTATTTTGAATTTCAATATTTTTTAATGTTTCATTAAGTAAATGTTTCGATTGGTCTAAAGTCTCCTCTTTCAAAACTTTCTTTATTCGATCAAATTTCTCTTCGATAGTTTTATCGATATTATTATCATGAGAATTTTCCTTCTTTAAAAATGGATTGTCCGTAGAATTGATATCTATGGCCGAATTGAAATATTTATCATCGACATGATCGAACGATTCATCTAAAAATATTTGAATCATATTTTGCGTATCGTTTTTAAAATCAGACGTATTAATAGGTATTTTTGTCAAATTTTTTTCGTCGTTCATCGACGCGATAGATTTCTTCGATAGAAAATTATTTTTCTTTATATGAAAATTATTATTCTTTCGACAAATATCTATTCGTTTATCTTTCAATTTATTTCGATAAATTTTCTTAGATCTATCAAAACGCTTTGATGATCTTTTATATCTATCAATCAATATCGTAATATTACTATGTTTTTGTGCAAATATAAATAATTTATCCTTATCCTTTATATTTCCTTCGTTGTTAGAGCTATTATATTGTTTATTAATGATCGTTGGATTATCGTCAAAGTTATAATTTATCACGTTAATATTTTTATTCGGATTAATCGATATATCCTCGTCCGTTGTCAAGAGGCTCGTTAAAAGTGCAAACACGTAGTTTTCATAGGAATTAAACGAAGAGTTCGCAGACTTGTTAACGGTTGAGTTGGATGAAAGGACCGAGAGAACATTATTAGTCTTTGATTTGTTCGATATCGACGTCGACGTCGTTGTCGTAGTCGTCGTAGTCGTTGTCGTAGTCGTTGTCATAGTCGTCGTCGTCGTCATCGCCGTCGTCGTCCTCGTCGTCGTCGTCGTCGTTTTCATTTTCGTTTTCGTCGTTTTAGCGATACTACTAATCGAAACATTCTCTGTAGTAAAGTACCCAGTGAATTTCATTTTCCTCGGAACTTCAATATCGCGCGATTGATCTTCATAAATCTTCTTGAAAGTTCGAAACGATCGTCTTGGAAACTGCTTCAATCTCGAAGAAGCAAGCAAACACGTAGACCTCCTGGAATTTGATTTCCCTTCATCTTCCTTTTTCTTTTTTCTCATTTCATCGTCATTTTTTCTTAAATCGAAACAATCCTTCGTCCCTTTACCATTTGTTCGCATATACATAGGATTTTCTATAGTCGAATGCATTGAGAATCCATTCGTTTTCATTTCGATGTTATTGTCAACGAATTCATTTCTTTTCGAATTTTTATATATATATCGTGTCAATTCTACATTTCTCGTACTACGATTCGTCCTTTTATCTTTTCTCATTTTCTTAAGAGCATCGTATGCCTTTTCCAATTCGGTCAGTTCGTCCATTAAATTTTTACGTTCGTTTTTGCCGATGTCGTCGATACGATCCTCGTAATTTTTCGAATTTAAAGTACCCGAGACTATAATACGAGATTCGTCGACGAAATTTTTCGAATTAATTGACGATCTATTATAACTCTCATTTAAATTCCTTGATTCTCTTATCGCTTGATCTTTAATGCTATCGATATACGGCTCGATTTTTCCTTTGCTTTGCATTTTTGGAGAAAATAAAATAGTTCTTATTAATGCCGATGTCGTGTCCTCGATATTCTCATTTTTAATCAGATCTGATTTTATTACTAAGTTATTCTTCGATCTATTTTTATCTTCGTTTCTTTCATAGATATCTACATTATCGACATTGATATCCGTATTATTTGCGATTATATTTTTATTATCGACATTAATATCTTTCTTACCGACGTTGATTTGTTCATTATCGATGTTGTTACCTTCATTATCGACACTCGATACATTATTACCGACATTATTCTGTTTCAATCGTCTACTGGTGTATATCAAATGACCTTCCTTCATTCTTTCCGTTTTATCGGTACGTGCAACAGCTGATAATTTGGAATCATTGAAGGATTGTTCGTATGCATTACGAAACGTCGTCGACCTGTTGCTCGATCTGTTTACACTCCTTTTGTCTTTCGTCTCTATCTTCGAAGAAAAATTTCCAACTGATTCGTTCAATTCTTTTCTCGTCTGACGCGATCCATTCGCTTTGGAATGGCACGAACAACAGAATCCCTATAATCGAGGAGATAGATTAAATTTTTCAGAATTTTATAAGGAATTAATTTAAATTTGACAATTGAAAATTTTATTATTTCGCGCTCAATATCTATCATTTTTTATTCCTTCTATATAATGGATTACTTTTATGAAAATTTTTAAATAAACAAATGATAAAATCGTTTAAATACGTTTTCCATTCTTCAGGAATTTTTTTTTTTTTTTTGTTACTTTCTAATGGCAATAAAATATTATTATTATTATTATTATTATTATTATTATTATTATTATTATTATTATTATTATTATTATTATTACTATAATTATATTGCACAGAGTGTCCTTATATATTTTTATATTATTATATAAAAAATTTATGTATCTTTATATTATTGCAATTAACATTAATCTTAATACTTTGGACATTAGAACTTTGGACATTAGAAATATAAAATTTATAATCTGATATTTTACTATTTTCAAAAGTTTAACCAATAATACCAGTATTACAATTAATTATATAATATTTAATTAATTAAATCTGATTTATGGATTCTTACCTGACTAAAAGGAACAAGATTTCCATTTTCATATATAAGACCACATGTAGGATTTTCTATACCATCGTTACATCCCGTATAATTAACATGTTGATTGTTAATAATCTGCTCCTTTGCTTCGGCATTGACAACCTTTTATTGTATAAAAAAAAAAAAAAAAAAAAAACAAAAAAAAATAAGAAAGAAAGAAAAAAAATAAAGAAAAAAAGAAAATATAGATTCTCCATCGTTTGATTGTAAATTTAAAAATTACAAATTATCTTTACGATTTCATCGTAAATCCAAAAAATTTATATATTATCATTACGATCATATTCTATATTGATAAATCATAAATAATCTTTCTTTCCTTTTCCTAAATTATCGACGAAATCGTCTACGTTATTGAAATAATTTTTATTAATTCGTTAAAATCAAATAACTAATTAATTTAATATAATTGAACAAAGTGTCTTTTAATTAACAAAAACCAATTATTATTATTATTATTATTATTATTATTATTATTATTATTATTATTATTATTATTATTATTATTATTATTATTATTATTACTTTTATCCTTACCTTTTCAAATTTCAAGCCGTACAATTGTAATACCGATTCCTGGCGAACTTTAATAACATAAGGATTCTGCAAACGTGATTTCTGCATTGTAATCGGATCTAAAGCATGACTGACTACTATGTATTCTTCCTCTGTTCTAGTCTGACATAATTAAAAATTTTTTATCCTTTAATATGGTACGAATGAACGAACATCATCATAACATTTTCTTGTATCAAATCAATACAATGGAAATTTTAACAAGTTACGCAAAACAATTTATTTATAATGAAAAAAAAAGATATATATATATATATTCATCAATGATAGAAATAAATAAATACCTTTCCAATGTTATTTAATTTCAACGTTATGATCAACTTTCGACGACAATTATGTATTTGTTCACGATCTGACGATGTCTCGAAATTCTCATAGAACGTTTCATTTTTATTAATATAATTCATTCCTGCACGTTCATCGAATCTAAATCGTAAATATATGGAAGACAAAAAAAAGAAAAAAGAAAAAAGAAATCAAAAAATTTTTTTTTTATTTCATTATACGAATCAAACCATCGTTATATATAATAATTATCTTACATTTCTTCGGATGGTTCAGAACAACGAACTAAAATTGCTCTGATCTCAATCGACGGTTCTCGATCAATTGGAAATCTTCGTTGATATTGAATAGTTTGATCATAAAATTCACGCTTAGATACACGAAATTGACAATCAGGATTTTCGGATGGATGTAAATATGGGAATTGATGATCATCGATCGACGATCCATATGTAGAAAATTGTAACAACGTAGTGTATGGACTTAATAAATTAACGATCACCTACATTATATAAAAATAATAAATTTGAAATGATGAATTTAATATGACGTTAATAAATATTTAAAATATATCGTATCCATTATATGTACGTTAAACATAAAATGGAATAATTCTTTTTTTTCTTTATTTCTTTTTAATATATATCTATATATATATACATAAATAATATATTTAATATATCTATTAATAAATCTTACCTGTGTCATTATCCAGATAATCCTAAACGAGCATTGAATTGGCCTAGGTGGCATTGTAAAATATCAGGTGGTACGTTTCGATCGATTATCGAATTCATTTCCAAAATGAAACGTTAACTCGACAGATCTGTCGAGATTTATTATTATCAATCAAAGAAATATTGAACATATGAGTGTTCGTTCCGTTAGAAATATCTTTGAGTTATAAGAGGTTATAACGAATTATCCAAATTTATTTTTATACTTGCAGATGTTCACTATTGTTGTTCCAAAAATATCGAGTATATATTATATATATATATATATATATATATATATATATATATATATATAAATATATATATATAGAAAAAAATGATTTTTTTCTTTCTTTCTTTTTTTTTTTTTTTTTTTAACGAAGAAAATTATTTCAAGATATGAATCTTGATTACCGTTCTTTTTACTTTTTTTTTCTATTTTTCCTCACAGCAAAAAACTCGCTTTCGTCTCGGACAGTTCGTCGTGATAGATACTCTTTTGGGAATCTCGTTTCGATAATCGAAATCAATATCGTTATGGATTTTAATCGAATGTTTCTAATATTCGTACTTAGACGGTGCGTCAATTTCACAGCGCCAGATTTGAAATAACATAATTCAAACATCTTTATAACATATTATCTTTCATACATATATATATATGTATATATATGATTTTTTTTAATTGCATTTATATTCAAATAATTGTTTATATCATTGATTATTATTTTAACAAATAAATTAATTATATTATTTGTTATAACGAATAAGCTAATTATTTTATTCCTTTTTTTCTTTTTTCGTTTTTTAAATAAAAAAAAATATTGATCGATATAAGAATATTATATTAACCATATTATATTGATATTAAGTAACCTCTAATCATTCAATTAAACTTGCAGTTCAAATAATAAAATGAAATATTTTCACATTTATATTATATATGAAAAAAAAAAAAAAAAAATCATCGTACGTCAATGATATATTGAATGATATTTTGAGAAAAACACTAATATATAAATCATATTTATTTGCATCATGAGTTATCAGCCATTTATCTTTACAACGGTGTTCCAGTAATGCGAAAACATGCTTACGATTTGAAGGTTATGTTTGAAGTGTGGGCCGAATCCCGTGCACGAAAACGAGTTCTACGTATGTTTAAAGACGATCGAAATACTAATGTGTCTCCTATTTATATATATTTATATATATATATATATATATATATATATATATATAATTTCTTTTTTTGTTCTTTTTAATTGATTTTATTTCTTTTTTTTTTTTGAAATTCATTCCTGAACTCGTCGCACGACGATCGGACCGTCGAATTTGTTTAATAAGGAATGCTTAAGAATATCACAGATCGCGATTCTTGCGTCAAAGCGCCAAAAAGTCGCAAAGACACGATTATTTCAAGATAATATACGAGCTTCGCTTCTTTTTCATTTCTAATTTGAATACTGGCAGAAAAAATTATCGAAGGAATATTCTCTCTCTCTCTCTCTTTCTCTCGCACTCTCCCTCTCTCACTCTTTCTCTTTCTCTCTCTCTCTCTCTCTCTTTCTCGAAAGATAAATTTTTATTTACCTGCCCACACGATTTAAATGAATCTTTTATTATTATATCAGCAATCGCATAATCTAATGAGCCAAGAACATAAAAGCAAGATCAATTTCACAATAGCTATAATGATTGATTGATTGATTGATTGATTATTTATGGACGTAGAGGTACACAATCTTTCAGATAATCGATTAAGTATTTTAATAATATGACGTGTAACATCTTATTATTGAATTCTATATTTTTTTTTCTTTTTTTTTTTTGCTTAAGAACGTGTACGACTTATTTATTTTTGTTTTTATCTATGCACCAAGTGCTCAAGAAATATTATTGTTATGAAGCCTAATCCTGTTTTTTTCCCCCTCTTAATATACATATATATATATATATATATATATATATATATATATATATATATATAAAGTATGATAGTATAAATTTATATATTCTTTTGAGATAGACAGTTTTAATAAAGATTCTAATTATTCTATAGATTTTATTGCTAGATACGTGTAAATAAGCATGTATAAAAGATAATAGATAAAAAATGAATGAATTATTCATGTATTATGGAAAATACTTTTGATAGTTTCTGTATTGATGATTTTCTTTGAAAAAAAAAAAAAAATTCCACATGTTTTCTTCCAAGGATTCAAATAATTTGATGCCTTTCTATATTGTAGATTCATAGTAATCGAACGAATATTTTATCATTAGATAACTTTAATAGCTTTTTCATTTTCTTTCAAATTATTTCAAAATGATTTAATCGTTTTTTTTTCTTTTTCCTTTTCTTTTTCTTTTTTTTTTGTAAGACTGTGCACCTCTAAGTTCATTATCATGAAATATCATAAAATGTTTACAACTATCATAAAATGTTTTCTTAACTATAATAAATATATAAATCAAGAAGTAAATATTTTAATGCTTTACACAGTACGTATTATTTACACAATTGATCGTGGACTAATGAAAACGAAGACAATCGGTGCTAGAAAAGAATTAAATTACTTATAATTCCCTTATAATATAATACCTAACAGATCTATGGTTTTCAAATCTATGATTAAACATGAAATAATTATATCTGAGGATAACTTGTCGACGGCATTAATGATATACGATCACTTTTAAAATCTCTCAAGAATTCATTTGTAGCAATTGCTTTTGCGCAAACGAAAATGCTTGACTCTTTACATGTCAGTGTTTTCCAAACTATTAGAATATAATTATAATGGATTATTGATTATATCAAATTATTAATAAATATATATAAATTTTTTAATTCTAAATAAAATTTCACCGAGATTATCTGACTTTAAATTATATTTTATAAAATATAATCTTTTTAAAATAAATCTTGTTGCATATATAATATAATTTTTATATAATAATTATCATTATATTTTACGTAAAATATAATTCTTACGGAATTATAATTATAAGCTTGGAAAACATCGTTTTACGCAACTATTTTCTCAATTATACTGTATATGGCTTAGATTATTTTCTAATTGAATTTGTTGATTCCCAATTAGAATGATCATTCCTTCGTATCTACAAAATTGCAATCTGAACAAACAAATTAGCTTCTAAATTTTTTCATCTTTTCTTGCGCGTTAACAATATATACACATACACACTTTCCTTTTTGTACATGCATACTTTCATCTCCTTCCTCTTTCTTTTTCTCTCTCTCTCTCTTACTCTCTCTTTTTCTTTTTCTCTTTCTCTTTTTCACGTTTTTTTATTTCATACCTCTCTTATCATCATTAAATTTTATTGCTTTCACTATTATAACCTAAAATCCTAAAGCGCCTTAATTAGAGAAATAACATCGATGGCATTTTAAAACAGCCTTTAATACGACAAAAAACGTATTGCCGTTTGTTACATACTAAATAAGCTTATGGATCCATCGTATCGATCGTTCCATCGATCTTTAAGAATTTCATCAAAGAATATTCTCTTTTATGTTTATCAGCTGAAACAATTAAAATATATATATATATATATATATAATATTTTTCAGATTATAATTCCATTTAAAAGAGTTAGATATTAAATTCATATAAGAAGAAAGCACAACATTTTAGCGGGAAATTTAAAGATAAGAATATTCGATATTGGAACACAATTAAAACACGATTATAATACGTATGATACTCGAAATTGATTTTAAATAATTAAAAATTTTATTTTTATTATTTTATCATTATTATTATTATCATTATTATTATTATTATTATTATTATTATTATCATCACTTTTGTCAATTAATTGTTTAATGTTACATAATGGAAACAATACTCACCCTGAATCGATGGATTTCAACGAAGGAACAATTTTTGACGATTCCCAAAAATATATATAAAAAAAAAAGACAAACTACATTTCGTCAAAAAAAAAAGCTTTTCTCCTCAAAAGCTTTTGTTTTCTTATCTTTTTTTTGTCTTGTGATTCGTTTCTTTTCTTTTTTCTTTTTTTTTTTTTAATTCTAATACCAAACGACGTGAGTCTCTTTCTCGAAAAGAAAAAAGGCGCGCTTCGTTGAGCCGAGTCCATACAGCTGACATAATTTCATAATTATCATGGTGTCCGACCGTTCTCATTGCCCTATTGTCACCAAGTAGTGCATTTACTCACAGGATTCATTTTAGATCCAATCGGACAGCGAAATGCTTCCGCAAATGCTTGTGAGTTCATCATTATACCATTGACCCTGAAAATAATATTATAAAATAAATTAATATTATAATAAAATAAATTAATATTAATGAAATAATAAATTTAATTAATCGAATATTTAACGAGTTATTTTTTTCCTTTTTTTTTTGTAAACTAATCTTTCTCTTGTGCTTGAATAAAAATCATATGACAATATGCGGATATTTCTTTTTTTTTTTTTTTCTTTTTTTAAATATTTATATCATAATATTAGATAAAATATTAGATCAATATAGAATAATTTATCAGATTTAAATCTTTAATATCCTACATTTAAATAAATAAATAAAAAAATATTGTATTCGATATATTTTATTGATAACTCTGTCTGAAAAAAAAAGAAAAAAGAAAAAAGAAAAATAGAAAGTACCTTTCAGGTTGAGGAGTATGATAATCAAGTTCAACGGAGAGGATATAGGCCTCGGCAGTCATGTTAGAACAATAAGTCTGTAAAGAAAAAAAACAGGATTCATATAAATTTCAACTTTCTAATTTTTTATTAGTATCAATCAACGAACCTGGGCGGCGCTTATGAAAAAAAGTTGGCTAGATCGAAGTCCTTCCAAGCCAGGAAGACTTCGATCCTTTCCGTTGGTTAATGAATGCCAAGTTTTATGAGATATTTGCAAGGCCCCTATATCAGCAACATTTTCATTCCTCGTTACATTCCAATCAAACTAGAAAAAAAGAAAAAGAAATTTTTTTTCTCTATTTTGATTTATGCGATTGCTAGCAAATGCAAAAGTACATAAATATTAATATATTATAAACTTAATAAATTTAATAAATATATATATATGTATATATTTATTAAATATTAATAATAATTAATAATATTTTTTATTATAAATAAAAATATTATAAAAAAATATTATAAATAAAAATAATAAGTGTGTATATATATACATATATATATATATATATATATATATAGTGTGTAACATAAATAATAATTCTTATGATTGTATAATAATATTAACTTTTTACATTTTAAAAAATTGTTCATACAATTTTTATTATTTATTATTTATTATTTTATTATTTATTTATTTTAACATAATCTACTAAATTGTATTACTAAAAATAAAAAAGAATGGACAAATTTTAAATGTAACATGTGATCCATATAATATTATATTCATATTGGAAAAAAAATTCTAGTGCCTATATTCAGTTTCCTATTTTACATAAAACAAAGAAAAATGTAAAACATCGATACCTGAACGGCAACATCGTTTCCATAAAACTGAACTTTCCGCCAAAAACTTCTTGCATAAAGCTTAGCAACACACTCGATTCTAGCCTCGAGCCGTTTCCAAGATTCTGTGGTGATCCATAACCATTGATCGACGTTTAGATCAGGATCGAGAGGCAAGCGACGACGATGGAGATCGAAGGCATGAAGTATTTCATGGGCGACTACTGATCCAAGAGTTGCGTGAACAGCATAAGCTGGACCACCATCCCAAGACCATGCCCAGGAAGTCATCATGGCCAAAGGTATTCCTTGAATAAACAAAAATCGACATTTTATAATAGATCCTTCTTTTTTTTCTTTTTTTTTTGTTTTGTTTCTTAAACCGATTAATATAGCGATAATAGCAATAAAAATTTTTAATATTTTATATCTAAATAAGTAAAAATATGAATATTTTTTATTGAACATTTTAATATCGCTTTATTAGTTAATGAAATATTATACCATCGAATTAAAATTTAGATAACATAATTATTTGAATGGATCTATCGTTGTGTTTATTTAGGTATAAAATAAAATATTTTATTAAATACATGAAGAAAATTGAATTTTTTTTTTTTTTTTTTTTTATAATAAATTCTCTCTTTTGTAGTATTTAATTTTTTGAACGACTTACCAATCGTATTCGTTGACGATTCATAATAAGCATTCACTGTATAAGGATGACGGCGTCTGTGAAAATTTTACATCATTTACTTTTTTTATTTTGGACATCTAATTTATATCTAAATATAGAATATAAAAAAAGAGAATCTCTCTTAAAGTATTAATATATTATAAATATATATATATACAGTGTAAAGTATCTATTATATTAATTATATCCAGAGCTTAGATTTAGTTCTGACAGATTTAGTTTCAGCATACAAACTAAAGCTCGATTAACAACAAAACATAGATATATATATATATATATAAATTAATTATTAATAAATAAAAATTGTCTTACTTTTCAGTGACATTTCTTCGTAAAACTTTATCGTCAACGGTACGAATTTGTTTGAATCTTCGTAGTACCGTAAAGAAAAAGTTGTCAGGATCGATCACAACCTGCAGTAAGAGAGAGAGAGAGAGAGAGAGAGAGAGAGAGAGAGAGAGAGAGAGAGAGAAAAAAGGAAGGAAAAAAAAAGTGAGAGAGCAAAAAGGAAAAAAGAAAAAGTAATTAAATGCCATTCGAACGTGAAATAAAAAGGATCATTTAAAAATAACATGATCCTTACCTCGGCCATATCACGAGCCAATAATGTGTCGTTGTTAAAACCAGGCCACACGTGAAATCTTCCTTGCAACGTTCTAAGTTTAAGTAATGCCTGCGTTCTCGTTTCTTCATCAAGCCAAGATTTTACTAAAATTCGTTCTGCGACAGTTTCCTTAACTCTTTCGAATAATCCACCAACCTATCGAATCCACGAAACAAAATTTATTAACATTCTGATTAATTTATAATGATTAAGAGATAAGGACAATCACAATTTTAAGCTTTTTAAAAATACAAGTGATAATATTTTTAATGTACTTCTAGTTCTTTTTTTTTTTTTTATTAGAATTAGAAATTATTTGGAACAAAAGTTATAATTTAAGTGAAGTTAAGATTTAAAGTAGAAAGAAAAAAAAAATTTAGAGGAAAAAGAAAAGTTATAGCTAAAGTAAAGTTAAAATCGATTAAATATTAGAAATTATTTATAATAAAAAAGAATTGTTAATAAGTTTAATTTGAATTATTTTAAATAATTCATTCATTTTTACTTGAAATAAATTACATTGTTTAATAAATAATCAGAGATAAGATGTTTAAAATATTTTTATACATGGATTATACCAAAGATAATGAGAGATGCATTAAGATTAGATCTAAAATTATTAAAATTAAGAAAAGTTAATTTAAAACTATAATAATTAAATTAGCCTAATATATATATATATATATATATATATATATATATATATATATATTCTAATGCATCAAACAGTCATTTTAAAGGATTACATTCGAGTTTAATATAATCAAGTTTATATTCGACAGAAATAGCATTTGAAATTCTCCATTAGTTTTAATTAAGATTGAGAGGAGAATGAAAATATAATAGAAATCGAATAAACGATCTTACTCTATTCCCTAAGGTCTCCAAATATTCTGAACTGTATTGCTGAACATATAAAGCACCAACGAATTCTCCAAAAATATTCTTCGTCAATTTATAACAGGAATTGTCCCAATCCTTACTGGCAGTCACGTTTACGATATCGTGCAATGTATCAGCAGCGTAAAGCAGCAGCAATCCGTTATATATAATCCTTTGAAATAAAAATGAAACATAAATCAAATGTAATAGTAATTAAAAATATTAAATATAAAATCAATGTTTTCTCTATGAAAGATATCAAGAAATAGTTAATCGAATAATTATAAACAAATTGACATCACATTTTTTGTTGTTTTTTTTTTCTCTTTTTTTTTATTTTAAATTGCAACAATGTTTTTGTATCAAAAAATGATATGTCAACTTGTAACTTGAAATAAATTGACTCACCCTATAGAATTTAAAATTCAATATATTAAAATCTTATTAAAATATTAAAGATTTTTTTTTTCTTTAAATCAATGTAATTATAATAATAATAACTATTATTATTTTTTTGTTTTATACAAGCATTTATCATTAAATGTGACTAATAATTAAAAAAAAAAAAAAGAAAAAAAAAAGAAATCGTTCGGTGAATAATATAATTTAATATAATTTTTGAAATAATTATAAACAATTATAACCATTATAAAAATTAATATATATATATAATTTTTCATTAATAAAATTATTTTATTTGTACTTTTATCGACAAATATTTGCAGCTATGATTTTGCAAATTATATTTGCAACTAAATTTTGCAAATATAAAAGTGAAAGAGGATTTATAACAGCAAGATCATGATCAATAATTTGAGAAGAAAATGAGCCGTGTGCATCTATAATCTTCATTAGGCATTAGAGGCGTGTAACATTGTCAGTGACGATATTTCATCGAAAGGGGATAATAACTTCGACGTCGCAGTAGTGCACAGCTGGTTAGGAAAGCGCGAATGAATTAGTACCATCGATTTTTCCCTTTACTGCGGCATAATTCTTGCGAATGCATATAACGTGTTTGTAGAAGAAAGTTAGTCACGTGATATGTTTGATCTCGATAGACCGATGTGTCTTGTACAGATTGAAAAAAAGAAAAAAAGAAAAAAACATTTTAATTCATTAATCATACTTAAATTTTAATTAATTTTTTTCATTCAAATTTATGTACATATATATATATATATATATATATATATATATACATTATATTTATATATTTATAATAAAGTAACATTATTAATTATTTTATTTTTTACAAGAATTAGAAACAAAGTTTCAATATGTTTTTTATGTATGCTATATATTATACATTAATTAATTCTTTCAGACAAATGGAAAGTTAGATTAATTAATTAATATATTAATTAATCAATTATTAATATTAACATCTATCTATTTATTATCTATCTATTTAATAACAAATAAGAAATTATATTATTCTTTATATTATTATTATTATATATATTAAAATAAATAAAATTATATATAAAATAACATTAAATTAATTATGTATAGATATATACTATATAATTTGAGAAAATTTGAGACAAGAGAAAGAGAGAGAGAAAAAGAGAGAGAGAGAGAGAGAGAGAAAATGAAACAGAGAGAGTCAGAATGTGGCATTTTGCAACAATGTTGACCTTGTTAGCATATACATACACTTAGTGGAATGCATACTCGAGTGATTATCGTATAAGCAGCTACGTTTGGCTCGCGTTCCTAAATGTCGACACTATGTGTATTGTATATATCTCTCTGACCGTGGAAAATGATCCTGGATTATTAGAAGACAGCACTATTGTTTCTAATCAAATGTATTTACTAACATTTATTACATATTTGTTAACACGTGTATCAAAAATTTTATTTCCCCGATTATCTCTTATTTTATCTTGTTCATATCTTTATCAATTTTCAATTGTTTTTTTGAATTGATCGCAAAGTTTCGTTCATTTAAAATAAAAATTTATGTAAAATTAAATATTCATCATTGTTAATTGATATATAAAAATGATCGAATTTTTATTAAAAAGAAATAAAGAAAAAATAAAAAATAAAAATGGAATGTTTGAATAAAATCACAAAAAAATTAACGTATAATGATTAATAAGTATGATATTTTATAAAGACAATCATTTAAGCATAACTTTTCTAAATTCTAATATCAATAACATTGACGAAATCATTCTGATAAATAAAAAAGTTATATATAATATAAAAACGATGAATTGTTTATATTATAATTTTAGATATATTTTTTTTTTTGAATAATTTAAAAATTCACGAATATACAAATTATCGTAAATATTGATCGTTTATTTATAACAAAACAAATATATCAATATATTGATAATTTTATAAACATAAAATAGATCGCGAATATTGCTTTCTATTTATTTATTTATTTATTTATTTATATTTATTTTTATTTATTAAAAAACTTGGAATATTTATTTTGTCAAATTTTTCTTTACGTTAACATCTTTTCTTTTTTCACTCAATACGAGTTTCAAAGAATTTCCAGATACCGAT
>NC_140820.1:5172500-5207500 GCF_050613455.1 Vespa mandarinia
AAATCATATGAAATTGTATCAGTCGGATTTCAATAAGTTTAAAAGTATATGTGCTAAAAAGAAAAAAATAATTAAAAAAGAAAAATTAATAAATAAATAAAAGTAAAAAAATACTCTATACTCACATAACCAAAGCTTTCCTGAAGATAAGTCATATTGAAAGGAACATAAACTCTTTGATCGACATCCACCCAATTGTATAGATCCTTGTGCTTCGGATAAATCTAAATTAAAATTGAAAGAATATCAAATAAAGATTAATAAGATTTCTATATACTGCTAAATACATTAAAAAAAAAAAAAAAATATATATATATATACATATAAGAATTTATATATTATTAAATATATAATCTATTTAATATATACCTATATTCTTTCTTATTAAATATATATCTTATTTTATTCTGAAATAAATTTATGAACTTGTATAAATTATATTAAATGCATATACATATAGTAAACATAAGTAAACATAAGTAAACATTTTATTTATATTCATTGTATGCAATCGCGTATTGTAAAAAAAGAATAATAGAAATTAAAAAAATAGAATTAAAATTGTAAAATTCGAAATAATCACCCAGTATATTGATACTAACCTTACTGAGTGACAAGCAAAATTGCAACAACAAATCCTTCTCAGACGAACGTTCTTTGGGACTCATCGTCTTTGGTAGCATTCCTTCGACGATCTTCTGAAGTCTGCGAGATCTTCGTTCCTCCCTCTTGCTCTGTGAAGCAAAAATGATGACTTTCTTAGTAGATCTCACGGGAATAAAAAGAGAGAGGGAGTGAGAGAGGGGGAATTCCTGGTGAAGAAAATCTTGAAAATCTCTTTTCAAATCCCAAATGGTGATCGAAAGTTCAGGATAACTCTTGCTCGATGGTTAACTTCTCTAAAGTATATCGAAAATCGATATATTTGTGCAATATACACACGCGCGCATACACGCACACACACACAGAGCAATTTAAAAAAATATTTATTGAGCAAACTGAACAAGTTTAATTTATCCTGTTCTTTAAATACGTCTTTTTAAAATTATTCATTTAAATAATTATAGAAACAAAAGTACTTGTAAGTCGGACATATACATTGAGCCAAAAAAAAAAAGAGAAAAAAAAAGAAGTATCGAACAAAACTCTAAACAAATGTTTTTTCTTCTCTCTTTTTTCTTTTAAATATATTATTAATTAGAAAATTATTGAAAATTATTATAATTGTTAATTTAAATAATTATAGTAACAAAACTGTATCCTTATACGATATATCCCTATATGATACGTCGTAGAAATAATTATTGAATGAATTGAATGAAAAATTCCCTTTTTTTTTTAAATGAAATTCATTAAGATTATTAATTTCAATGGTAATAATCAAACGAAATATACATATATATATATATATATATATATATATATATATATATATATATATATTATTCTTCATTTTCCTTTTTTTTCTTTTTTTTTTTTATAATAACAATAACGTCGACGAGAACGAATTACCATTATCGTTAACAATGAATTCTTATTGAAAACATCATTATCGCAATTTGCACTTAATGATTACACAGAAACATAATTGAATTTTCCATAGTATTCGCTGGAATTTTCTTTTGCTTTTTTCTGGTACTCTGCAAGACAGTTCCTAGCTCGTTCAGCATTTTGTAATTGTACATCATGACTTTCTCTAAGATGTAATTTCTCTTCCTCATTATTGCATGCGTCGATTTTTTCATTCAGTAAATCGCATTTTCGGCATATGTCTTTTCGAGGAGCATGGAAATTTAAGTTAACTTCAGTATTAAATATTTTCCTGTAGATCCATTCCTTAACAAAGGATTGGTTATTTTCCTCACATTTCTCTACATATAGGCTATACATTTTACGAATATCTAGGTCAAAACTCAAATATTTTAGGAGTGTGACGAGCTCTGTTGTAGTGGCTCTCATATGCTGGAAAACTTAAAATACGTTCTCGTACAGCTTTCATCTTAATATCATCTATTTTTCGTGAAAATCCAGACATCTTAAAGCGAAATGAATTGGAGTTTTCGTTATCATTTATTTTACCAGCTTACTATGTAGTTCAGAAACGTGTCGAAGAGGACTACGCGCCATTTTCAAGTTATGTTTATATGTAATTTCTTTAAATTTTTGACTTAGACCACTTTCAAAAATAACGCTAAATGAATTCCGTATAACGTTGAAATTACATCCACTAACTAAAGGTTCATTTTTGACGATATCGTAAAAATTACATTAACTACATATAGTTTAAGATAATGTGGATGTGAAATAAGTGATAAACTCATCTTTTTGAAATTATGACTTAAACCACTTTAATAATTATGGTCACATTTTTGCCAGGCGCGTAATTGCTTCCATAGTCAATATCGATAGCTTTCGCAGAACGCATATGTGCGCCCATAATATTCAAGGGTTAATGGTATCATAACAACACGGTTTATCTAATCGCGGTGATTCCTATGGTAGTAGAAAATTGTACATATAGTGAAAGTTGTTAACTACTGACTATATGTCTATTGACTACATAACTACTGACTATAAATAAATATACTGACTATATTGTCTATAAATGACTATAAGGACTATACGGACTATAAATGACTATAAGGGCTATAGATGATTATAAAGAATATATATGACAAAACTAACTATTGACTACATGACTATACGACTATCTTAGAAAATCGAGTGAGAGACATATGGCTCCATACCTCCTGATTCAGCCCGCCCCTTGGAGTAATAGGCCAAGCCTCCTATTAGATAAGCCCCACCACCACAAGATAGCGATGCCCTCTGGGATACCTGGTCACGCCCCAACTAAATAAGCCCCACCCCTGGGGTACTAGGCCCCGCCCCTTCGATACTTAGCCTCGCCTCCGACCGGTTAAGCCCCAGCCCCGGGTACTAGGCTCCGGCCCCTCGATACTTAGCTCCGCCTCCAACTGGTTAAGCCCCGCCTCTAACTGGTTAAGCCCCGCCTCTAACTGGTTAAGCCCCGCCTCCAACTGATTAAGCCCCGCCCCCAGGGGCTACTAGGCCACGCTCTCTCTATACTTAGCACCGCCTCCAACCGGTTAAGCCCCGCCTCCTAGGATACTTGCCACGCCTCCTACTAGTTGAGCCCTGCCCTCTAACATCTTGGCGCCGCACCCTGGGATACTTGGTCATGCCTCCTACTAGTTAAGCCCCATCCTCTACCAAGTTAGCAACGCCCCTTGGAGTATTTCGCCCCGGCCCCTATTATGTTATTCTCGCCCCCTTCGTATTTAGTCATTCTTTCTCTCTCTTTCTGAGTCTCTTGTTATACAAAAGAAGTTCTTCTAAATTTCAGCAAGAAAGACTTTAAATAGCCTTATAAAAATTTAAATTTTCGTTCATTTCATCTTAACGAATTCTTTATGAACAGATGTTCCAATACGCACTTGCGCAAAAAGATATATAAAACAATCATATTATAATGATTGAATTCATAAGAATGATTTTGTTATAAATAATATTATGTTTTAAATAACATGTTAATTCTTTTTTGTTTACCGACAAGTGTAAAAAGTGAAAGAGAAGAAAAAAAATATTTGTTCTATTTGAATAAATATTTCATCGAAAAGCTTTACGTATCGTATTAGAAAGTTTATCCGAAAAATTCGTGGCTTCATTTGAGCAACGACATTTCGATGAAACATTTATTATACGTTTAAGAGTAATTATTGAAACAGAAGCTTTCCTCTTTTTTTGTTTTCTTTTTTATTTATTTATTTATTGTCTTTTAATTTCCATAAAGTTATTCGTAGAAATAAGACTTTATTATTTAAACGTCGTTTTCCGTTTGTATATAATTTCAATTTATGAAAACAAAAAAGAAATTATTTTTCGATGAAAACGAACGTGAATTATTGTAAAAATTATTATACAAATAAATGAAAATCCATGAATTAAAAAGAAATAAAAAATATTTCTTTATAATATAAAATTTTCTATAAGACATCAATGAATGAAAATGAAAATTTTAAAGTCCTGATTTTATTACCACGTCGAGGTAGACCAAGAAAGTTCGAAAATATTGTATTGACACCACTGTATAAAAATATCAGACAAATTACAACAGCAAAATTCAAGGACATAATTGATCTATTACGATATATACCACCGGAACACCATGATTTCTTCAAATCCCTTTCACACACACAAAATCTAGATGAGTAGTAAATTGTTTTGTAATAAATTTATGTTTGTAATTTTGTACGTTATGCAGTTAAAAAATGTTTTGAATCGCATAAATTATGTTTTCGAAGTGTTTTAAAGATATGTAAAATAAATTGAGTATTGTTTTTTTCAATTTGAAACATCTTAAATTATATTGAATGGACTTGGGCACCTTCAAATTTTATAATGAATCTGATTGTTAATTTTGAAAGTGGCCTAATTCCATTCTTGATAAGAAAACGCATATTATTCACTTAATAACTGCCACTATTTTAATAGGAACTATAAATTTAACACCCTTAGATACACTTAATATAATATAGATATACTTAATATAATGTGTATATATATATATATACATATATATATATACATATATATATATATATATATATATATATATATATGCATATCTAAATATACAGTGAAATTAAATAATAGAGAAAGTTGTTACGTTTACGATCAGCTTTATCAAATCGTTTCTTTTTTTAATTAAGAATAATTATTACGCAAATAATTATTGCGTAAATAAGAAACCAACATCTCTCATATTTACGAAGTACTTACTAAACCGAGGTTTATATGAAGACTGAGGACTTCCCGACACGAATGACGCATATACGTTCTCTTTAGAAAATAAACAAACCGAATAGAGGCCGAGCGAAAACATAAACAAAAAAAGGAGCTAAGCTAACGATGTGAATAGTATCGTTATGTTCTTTCTTTTCTTTTTCTTTTTTTCCTTTTCTCTCTCTCTCTCTCTCTTAAGATAAATAAACATAATTAAATTTTAACTACATAATATATACTTTCTTATGTCGAAAATGCGTAGCACAATAATATATAAATTATTATTATTATTATTATTATTATTATTTCAAATAATATCGTTAAATTCCGTTAACAAAAAAGCAAACATAATTAAATAATAACGATGTACTCTATTTAATAAAGTAATAATATAATTTTTATTATATGAATCATTGTAATTAAGAAATATTTTCATAATGATAAATAATAAAAAACAAGTAGTTTTATATATATATATATATATATATATATATATATATATAAAATTCTATAGAGGAAAGCAACTGTATCTTTATTTCTTCCTTTTCCATTTTCTTTTCTTGATCCTTTCGAAAAATAACTTTAACTTAATGCCGAACGATCGTAAAACGTTTACGGATGGTTCGGATAATTGAACCAATCGAACGAATTTCTATGAAGTCCACGAACGTCTTAGAACTCTAAAGGCTTTCATAAAATCAAACTAATCGTGAAATCAGATGAATTCGAATTTTTCGCTTAGAGGATTCCCTTTAAGAAAAGATATTCAACGATCGATTATCGTCATACGAACGTTTAGAAAGGCTTTTAACATTTCACGAGATTTTAATACATATCTCGTTTTCTTATAAATATATTTTTACAAATATCATTCGATCGAGATTACTTTTATTTCTTTTTAATGTCATCTCTTCGTCTGCATATTGTTACCATGAGAAAAATACTTCACATTTCAACGGATTAAAATCACTTCTTATTTTATTTTCTTTAGATCGTTATAGATCTTTCATCGATCATTCGATCGAGATTCCTTCGAACTCTTTTTTAAAATTGTCTATCGAATCTTTCGTACCTACCCCTAAGTCTCTTTTCTTTGGTAAATAAAGCAAATCGTTGGGGTAGCTTTCTCTCTCTCTCTCTCTCTCTCTCTCTCTCTCTCTCTCTCTCTCTATCTATCTATCTATCTATATATCTATCTATCTCTCTCTCTTCTTTTCCCTTTTTCTCTTTCTCTTCATTCTGAAGTGCCATCGAGCTTCGAATGGTATGGTAACTAAAGCAATATCCGCTAGTTCGTGGTTTATTCGAGACGAACAAGAGGAGTACGCGAGGAATAGGACAAAAATAAAGGAGATAAAGATAGAATGAGATAGGAAGTGAATTTGTCGCTGACGAACGAATATTGAGTGGAGTAAGAAAAGAAAAAAAAAAAGAAAAAAAGAAAAAAAATGTGAAAGAAAGGGGGGAAAAAGGAAAAAGAAAAAAAATTAAATATGAGAGAAGGAAACGTAGTCGAAGAAATCATTTAGAAATGATTCTCCAAGACAATCAAAATCGTTTGCAATTGCTATCGTAGATTTTCTCAGAACGAGAATGATAAGAAAAGAATTTTATTTCATTGAAATGGAGAAAATCCATCGGGACGAATAATAACGAAGCTATATATATATATATATATATATATATATATATACACAAATACATGCATATAAATGAGAAATATGAAAAAAAAAAATCTTTTGTAGTTAGTATGATAATTTTTCTCATTTATATATAAATTAATTTTACATCGTATAAATTTAGATTTTATAAATGTGAAAATTTAAAATAAATGAAATCAAAATAATTTTCTTTAAAAGAGTTCATGTTTATTTATTTTTTATTTAGTTATTCAAATGTCGACTTTCTTTGTTTTTTTATTAAATTATTTTATTTATACATTTTATTCGAAACTAAGGATTATAATTTAATTTTTTTTTTTTTTGTTTTTTAATATCGAGAAAATAATATATCTTAAAAATATATTTAAACATGTATATATAGAAATATATTGAAAAAGTATTTTTTTATGTATATATATTTTATCTCCAAATAAAATTTCAAAATATATGTATTACGAAATGTTATAAAATAATATTATTGTTGTTTAAATAAAAAATAATATGATATATTTAACGTAGGAATAAAGCTGATATTTCGAAAAGAAAACAAAAAAAAATGAAACAAATAAAAAAATCGTACGACCACTTCCGATCGAAATCAGAATGGAAAAAAAAGAGAGAGAGAGAGAGGGAGAGAGAGAGAGAGAGAGAAAAGAATTGGAAGACTCGAATGTCAAAGAATGGAGAGCATGCAAGAAGTAAACGCGATCGTAAAATACTTTTTACGATTAAGTCGCGCGTATCTCGGCGGGAAAGGTGTTATTTCAACGACAAATAAAATGCCTCCCTCGGCGGTACTGAGAGAATCACCGAGAGGAATAATACTGACCCCTTCTGAATAAAAAGAATCGAAAGAGGAATAGAAAGAGAAGGGAGAAAGGATTTCAGCGTTATCCTTCGAATCAATTCGATTCTCTCTTCGAAACGTTTCTTCCTACGAATAAATCATTCTAGAAAATGTTGAAACAGTTATTTCAAAACTATTGTGAAAGGTCACATTGAAAATACATTATTATGCATGTATATATTTTATTTTTAATACTTTTAAGATTAAAATTTATTATTATTGATGGTTATTATCTATTTTTAAAAACCAATATTTATATAACAATAATAAAAATAATAATAATAACAATAATAATATTCTCCTTTATTTTCGAACGAAATAACAAATATTTATAACGAATAGTTATAAATATTTATAGAAAGTTAAAGAAAGAGTACTTTTCTATTATTTTTTTTTTTTTTTTAATCAATAATTACACTTTTCTTTATATGCCGAATGAAATAAAAAAAAAAAAAAAAAAAAAATATACATGTTATTAATTAAATTAGAAATAAAGTCTTATTTTTATACGAGCAATATATTCTTCGTTTATTTTTCAAATAAAAAAGAAAAAGAAAAAGAAAATATTAATAACGAGTATATAAAGATAAAAACGAAGTATCACAGTCGGAAATAAAGTCTTTTTATCTATTTTATGTTTCTTATATATATATATATATATATATATATATATATATATATATATATATATGAATGTCTAAACCGAATCAGTACATAAAGAATACTATTACAAATGAAGAAAAAGAAAGATGGAAGGAAAAGGATAGAAAAAGAAATGGAAAGAGACGGAGAACGTCGATTACATTCCAGTTATAGTCCTTTAAGCGAAACGAAACGTATCTTGAGGCTTAACCAAAATGCTACCGAGCATGCAAACGAGTTAAGCGGAGAAATCAATTCGATTTGTCCTTAACGCTCTACTACATTTTCTATCTTTGTCTCTTTCTCTCTCTCTCTCTCTCTCTCTCTCTCTCTCTCTCTCTCTCTCTCTCTCTCTCGTTCTCTCTAATCTATCTATCTCCTTGTCGACGCTTCCTTTCCTATCGCCTTTTGATGTCGGAATAGAGCTAGAGTCTCGGTTAATTAAACTCTTCAGATAAAATAAGTCCTTCCCAATTTCTCATTAGATTTATATACGGTGTGCTAAAAAAAAAAAAAAAAAAAAAAAGAAAAAAAAAATTTACGAAATGATAGATTTGAAATAATATTAAATAAAAAAAATTTTTTTATGAAGATCAGATCTATAAAAATATCGATTATTAGTTCGATTATAAATTTTAATAAATATTTGTAATTCTTAAAACTGTATAAAATCAACATTTTCATTTAAATCGTGATTTGTCATTTATAAATAATACTGAAACTTATAAGATCTGTTCAATTTGTAAATCTATATCCTTAGATTTCTAGTTTTATTAAAATGTAAAAAAAAAAAAAAATAAATTCGCAAGAAATATTTAAATTATATAAAAAGTCTATAAATAATGTAACGTTAAAATAAATTTTTCATCTAATGATATCGTTCCTTTATATTATTAGGAAACATTTTCATTTCATTAATTACAAACATTGATTTATATTATTATTATTTTTTAAAGCGTTACACTCTAATGGATTAATGAAATGACAATCATTTTTTACGATCAATTTTCTTTTTACAATTTTTTACTTCTTTACTTTGATTGGTAATCGCGAAATTCGATTGCACACTATTTTTGCACACAATGTATATAGTTTCTACCACCGTTCGTTTAGTAAATTACATCGATTGATTTATAGTCTAATCCTGTGGTCTCCTTCTAATCCTTAGATTGGACAAATTTGTAGCTATACTTCCGATCGATTTTTACAATTTTTATTAAGAGACACTTCGACGTTTTTATGCAATCTAATTCTTTATATAAAAGAAAAAAAAAAGGAAAAAAGAACAAAAGAAAAAAGAAAAAAGAGAAAGATAAATTTATTATTCATAAAATTTATTATTCCTATATACAGTATTTTATTAGAAATTAATTCATTATTTATAAAGAATTTATTATTAAAAAGAAACCATATGATGATTTTAAACAAAATCATGTACTTTAAGAAATGGATAACCTCATTTTTCAATATTATTATAAATAATCATATCATTTTAATCATATTAATTTCAAATATTAAGCTTATATACAGTTTCAAGTATATAATAATGAAAATAACTTTGAATCATATTCTCCATCATGCAACAGAATTCATGATTATGAACGTTATAAGTAAACTACCATCGGGTAAAAGAGAGTGAGAGAGAGAGAGAGAGAGAGAGACTCTTTGTTACGAACGTCGTTTCCAACGACGTCGATATAACGTTTTTGTCGAGGTAAGCATTATTATTTTGAGATGTCACCGAGTTGGTGGTTAATTAATGTCAGTAAGAAACGATCTTGACGAATCACTAGCCCTGTACTATCGTTTCCGTTGGAAATTAATTGCTTCGAAAAACGAGGAAAGAAAGAGATCACTATATAGAAGACAGTGACAAGCAATTTATATGAATATGACGTACAATTTTTTTTTTACTTTCTCTGTAAATTTTTTTTTGGATCTTCTAATTATCACACTGTAAAAAAAAAAAAAAAAAAAAAAAGAAAAAAAAAAAAAAATAATTTAAATTCGTTTAATTTTCCAATGACTTTTATCGGAACAAAATTAATTTTGTTTCATTTAATTTAAATATCGTTTAAATTTAATCCCGTTACGCCTAAACGTCTATAAGTTTACGATTAAAGCATATTATATATAAAAAAAAAAAAAGAAAAAAAAAAGCAATTTAATAAATTACACAATTTTTAATGTCAAATATATTTTTTGTTAACATTCACGTGAATTTGTATTTGTTAAGATCCATAAAAAAAAAAAAGAAAAAATTGAATATAAAAAATTCAATTATATTATAATGTCACATATAATATAAATCATGTATTAAGCTCTTTACTTTTGATAAAATAATCATAATCGTCTATATAATACAAAATATATGTATGTATGTATAAATATATATATCACATTATATTACATATATATATATATATATATATACGCCCATTGAATTTCCTATTTATTCTCCCTGTGGGTAAAATCGATTATAAATTATTGAAAATAATCGTGTGGTTATACAAGACGAAAAAAAAGATTTTATACAAGCTTACTCGTACGTCAAAAATCATTTCGCGTACACAAAAGGAAAGCACACATGAGTTCGCTCGATGAGAGAATCGCTTTTTTCATTAAAGCTTTTAACTGACTCTATATATATATATATATATATATATATATATATATATATATATATGTATATGTGTATATATGCTCTTCTTTATAATTGTGTAGAATCTCGTCGAGACAATTTTTCGTTTCAAAGTTTCCTCTTTCATTTGATTTTTTTTTTTTATATTACAGGTTGTCCTATTTAATATACTTCCAACATAACAAAAAAATCATTCAAATGAGAATAACACGAGCTTTTTTATCATTGATTTTAGAATTCGATCAACATTTTCTGAAAAAAGAGAAAAAAAAAAAGAACAGAAAAAAGAAAAAGAAAAAAACCTTTTTTTTTTTTATTGATTTCAAAATTTATTCACTCAATGTTATAAATATTTTCTAAGAAAAAAATTCAAGCTATTAATAAAATTCTTTTTCTATTGTCAATAATTTTAGGAAAATAATTAAATAGGAATATAAAAATAGGATACTTGGTATATCGTATAATTTTAATATATTATCAATAATAATGTATTAATCATTTTTATGGAAGTATAAAAGTAATATAGTTTGTAGATTTTCAAAAGTCGTTTTGCGAGAAGATACGTAAATCGAGTGTAAGCGTATCCGTTTGTACGAACCTACTTCCGAATTGAAAAAGAAAAATACTCTCAGTTCAGAGTTTCGGGCATGTCCCTCTCTCTCTCTCCCTTTCTGTCTCTCTCCCTCTCTTGCTGTTATCTACGGATTTTCAAATCGTTTGAACGTTTTCATTGGATATTCCAAGTAATTTCGGTAGAAAACTATGTTCACCGGAAATCAAGAAAACTATTGGAACTTAGCTCTGAATGAATATGTGCTTTTATTGTAGATAAAAAGACTACTTCTTTTATATATATATGAAAATGATGTGACATGTATCAGATGTATATATGAAATGCATACTATATCTTACAGATATATATATATATATATATATATATATATATATATATATATATATATATTTATCTACAGTATTATTATAAATCAATTTATAAATTTGATTGTTTTTTGTTTTAATAAATATTATTTAAAAACTATATATAGTCATTGCCACTCTTAATTTTGTAATAAAAAATATTTCACATGTATATGACGTTATATATATATATATATATATATATATATATATATATATATATATATATATTGATAATCATTGATTTAAGAGATTGAAATTTTGCAAATATTTTAAAAGAAAGCTTCATATCTAGGGAATAAATAATAATCGATAGAATATATATGTAGCTAAAAATATTCGATGCATTGGATGTATTTGATGATTTATATTCAATCTAACATACATTCATATATCATATTCATAAATACATAAATACCTATATATATATATATATATATGTTTGAGAGTTGAGAAATGATTTAAAGCAGGTTAGCATATCTACCAATCGGAAGCTCGATAAATTGACAAAGCAAACACTGAACTTAAATCGTGCCACCGTCGGCATATTCCTAAGTTGACCTAGAAAATATCAAGCAATTAACGAACTAATTAACTAACTAACCGTACTATAAATAGGGAAGCAGCGTGATACACATAACGATAATTCAAGCTAAAGGGATAGAAAACCGGCACGCTTTGCACGAAATGTGTTACGTGATGGTTTTTCAATAAAATTCTTTGTTTATCAAATATTAGAAACATCTTGTTATTTAATTTTTTCAAATATTACAAATAATTGAAAAATTAAAAATGATAAAAGTATTCTTATCACCTAATGTTACAAGCTCTTTAAACGTTTATAGATAATATCTGATTAATAATTAATAATTAAAGAAAAAAAGAAAAAATAATATAAATTTTAAATAATAATAATAATAATAATAATAATACGGTATTTAAAAATTTTATGAAAATAATATATTAAGGTATATCGAAGTTTTTATACGATTATTATTATATTCTTTTGTTTAAAAACATTTTTTCATACGTCTTTCTCTCTCTCTCTCTCTCTCTCTCTCTCTCTCTCTCTCTCTCTCTCTCTCTCTCTCTTTATCTCTTTCTTCACGTGGAAAATTTTTATCTTTTCTATTATAAATATTGTCAAGAATATAAAGTAAGTGAAAGATAAGAAAGTAAATGGATTTTGTATTATAAAAATGGCTGTGCATGCATAAACAATGTTAAGTCTACTTTTAAACATAAAATGAACGAGAAGAAAAATGAAAGAGGAAAAGAAAAGAAATGTATGATCTAAGAAATAAAAAGAAGGAGCACGTAAGGATAAAAACATTGGCCTGTACTATGTTGAACTTGGGATTTCTGAGTATGAGAATGAGAAAAAGGAAGGGAGAAACACAGTGTGAGAGATAGAGAGAAAGAGAAAGAGAGAGAGAAAGTGAGAAAGAGTGACGATAACTTATCACATGCTTTGTTTTCACGGAGAATAGTGATTTCGTTGAAAGATGAAAAATAGCTCGCCGAAAGAAAAACTATTATAAATAGCTTTATTTTTACTTATTTATTCATACTGACTCTTTTTTCTTTTTTTAATTGTCACGTATCTCTTGGATTTTCTTTTTTTTTTTTGGACACAGAGGGCGGGGGAGAAGGGTAGGAGGTGTAGGGGTTTAGAGGAAGGAATTTTTTACGGAGGAAATTTCTTTTTAATTATTCAATTTAATCCGATATAGAAATAATTTTATTATTTATATATTTTCCATATTGAATTATATAATCGCAATATGTGTTTTATAAATAATCTTTTGTTATTTTTCTTTCTTCTTTTTTTTTTTTTTTATTTTAAAATTATCTGATTAAATCATTTCTATTTTATAAATAATAAAGTTTATCCTTTTATTTATTGTCGGGAATTATGTTATGATTTTATTTGTTTTCTAAACAAAAAAATTATAAAACCCATTGCCATATATTCTCTCTCTCTCTCTCCCTCTCTCTCTCTCTCTCTCTCTCTCTCTCTCTCTGTTTCAATTTTATGTATTTATTAATATTAAAAATAGTTGTTAACGAATTCGTTTCGCGGAATGTTAAATCAGTTTAAATGTTTGTTCAGCTTAATAATTCAAGGAATTGGTCCGCTTATATTTTCCACAAAATTTTTATTTTATATTACTATTGATATTTCTCTCTCTCTCTCTCTCTCTCGCTCTCTCTCTCTCTTTCTCTTTTTTTGAGGTCATAGAATTTAATTTTTCATTTCTCATGTTATATTTCTTCTCTTTTGTTCCTACAATCAATTTTTATCAATTTTTATCATCAATTTTTTTTTTTATTTTCTTTTGGATTTATTTTCGAAATTTTATAATTTATTCGCAAAACATTTTTATAACTTTTAGATATAAATTAAAAAAAAAGAAATATTTATTAAATAAAACAGATAAATAAAGATATATTTGTTAAATAAAATTGAGAAAGGGTGATGTCAAAAACTTTTCTGCATCTATCTGCGGCTGTGTATTTTTGTACGTGTTCGTAACTCAAAAGTTTCGATTTGTCGTGTTTTCTAATGGAAATGACGCAAGCCGTTTAAATTCATCTCAGTCACCGTCGTCTAGCAAGCCAGAATGACTCGTAAATTTTCTAACGTATTTACTTCTTCTGATTATATTATGGAAGCACAGAAAAGCTCGATAACCTGGATTATCCCACCCTTACTATTATCCCTTCTTTTTCTTTCTCTCTCTCTCTCTCTCTCTCTCTCTCTCTCTCTCTCTCTCTCTTTTCATCTCACATTATATCTCATCTTATATATTCACTATTATATTCATCGATTTAATATTTCTAATTCTTTTACATATTCCAATCATTTTCTATTATTATATTATTTGTTTATTTGTTTTAATCATCTACAATTTTATTTATTTCTTATAAGATCATCATTTTTAACTTGAAATTATTTTCATATAATATTACCAACGAACAATTTTGTCATTTATTTGTCTTTTCTCATTGATCATTTTAATAAATTTATTCTACAAATAAAGTTTCATTTTATTTGTAGAAATTAATTAAGAAATATCAAAAAAGTGCGTACACACAAATCTAAGTACATACATTAAATATACATATACGCATATAAATAAATTTATCATAAATTTCGATGAATTTAAATTTATTTAATACTACATACATATCATTTTTTTTTCAATAATACCTATTAAACAGTACGATAAATAAAGTATAATATTAACATAAGAGCGTATGTATGTAAGTACATTAGAAAAAGAAAAAAAAAAAAAAGAAATAAAATAAAATCAAATTTCGACGAATCTCATTTTGTTGAAACGAAGATGAATAAAGAATAATGCGAAAAAAATATTATAATATAGGGGGAGTGAAGAGAAGGAGAGGTATATAAAAGTAAATAGGTACGTACGTAGGTTGAGTAGATAGGTAGATAAGTACGTACGTAGGTTGAGTAGATAGGTAGATAGGTACGTAGGTAGATAGGTAGGAGGAAGAGGAGGAAGAGGAGGAAAAAGAGAAACGCAGAAGTTGAAGAAATGGCTGCCGTTTGCGTAGTAGCCTTTACGATCGCTTATTGTTAATGGAGATAGAAAGTTGGTTACAAAACTTATAAATGCAAAACCGCATCCTCGACGTTGCTTTTGACGTCAAAGAAATATAATAAACATCTTCGTAATCCGCATTTCTTTCATGAGACTTATATATAGATATATAAATATATATGTAAGAAACTGAGAGAAAGAGAAAGACAGAGAAATGGATAGATAGATAGGTAGAGAAAGAGAGAGAGAGAGAGAGAGAGAGAGAGAGAGAGAGAGAGAGAGAGAGAAAAGATGAAAATTGACGTAATTTAATGGAAAGTCTACTTACAATCGAACATTTCAAAATATTTCGAGTTAAGATATATTCCAATGGCGAAATTAAAACGTCCTTGAAAATCTTCCACAAGATTCGCATAATTCATAAATTTCAATATAGAAATAGATTCAAATGTTTTATTTTACTTTTATCTTCTTTGTCTTATTTTCTTTTATCGATCAATGTGATTCATTTTTAAGATAGAATTTGTCTTCCGATAATTGTATCAATTAATCGATAATTTTCTAAGTTTCCTCTTTTACTTATTCATTTATTTATCTTCGAAAAATAAAATAAAAAAATTTATCTTATACATTATTACATTATTTTTTTATGTAGTAGTTACAGAAAATTATTTTTATATTCTTTATTTAATTATGATACATCTTTATTAATTATAATAATCAGCGAAGGAATTGCATTGAATTTTTTGAAAATAATTCTTCGTAAGTTTTTATTATCATTTATTATTAGAAGATATAAGAGAAAAGAGAAACCTTTATTATGTTTTTCTTCTTATTTAATTTATATTTATTACTTTCTCGACTATTTCTTTATCTCGTATTCTTTTTATTTATTTGTTAGATTTAAAACGAGCAAAAAAATTTAATTTCTATTATCATTATTCAGATATGCTTCGTGTATTATTTTTCTCTGGTTAATTTAATATTTTTATATATCTGATTATTTTATTATTTTAATATACAATTTATTAGAAACTCTCTCTCTATCTCTCTCTCTCTCTCTCTTCTTTTATTTTTCATTCTTCTTATTTTATTTAAATAGATTTTTTTCCTTCAATTTTTTCTTTCCCCCAAAACGGAAGATATTATTCTCTTTAACGGATCATTAATTCATCGGTAGTTTTTCGTATTCGTACAATCTTCTTCTGTATTCCATCGAAAATACATTCGTCAAGTGTGACATATCTAACACCATTCGCATTTGAAATGTTAGGAAGAGAGAGACAGAGAGAGAGAGAGAGAGAGAGAGAGAGAGAGAGAGAGAGAGAAAGAGAGGGTGAGAGAAAGAGGGTGAGAGATATATAGAGGGAAACTTCAGAGAAATTATTATTTCCAGTGGAATAGGTAGAACCACATCAATCGTAGGTATTCTCGAGAAAGCTCCTAACACTTTTCGATGGCTCGACGATCTGACAATGAAAGATCGTGATGCTTTCGAGGGAATCGCCTTTGGCAGATGTTCTCCAAGTGAGCTGACATTCGCAACGACGTCGACGACGACTACGATGAATGCCTCAGATATCGCCATTTGGAAACCAAAAGATATATATATATATATATATATATATATATATATATATATATGTCTATGAATATAGGATGAGCAATAACGTTGATTATCTTGAATATCTCTGTTCTTTTTAAAGATGAAGAAAAACTTTGTATACAAAGATCGTACGATACGGAGTGGAGAAATGATCATAATATGATATTATCGTAAGACGCGTGATAAGAGTAAAATAAGCGCAAATTAAGCTCAAAATAAGCACAAAATATACGTATGCTAAACACGGAGTATTTATCATGAAAGGAAAATCATTCTAGTTTTCGATCGTACATCATCAAATATGGTATAGATCTTTTATCCCTTATTTTTAATAAATAAAATAAAATTTTTACTATTGAAATAAAAATTTAAACATCATAATTATGTCCTTATTACGAAAGAAAAGTAATCCGAGTTTTCGATCTTTCAATTTCGTACATTGATGACTAGTAATAGATTTTTTTAAATAAACAAAATAAAATTTACATAAATATTTAATCGTAATATTTAATAATCTCCAAATATAATTATAATGAAAATTTATTAATGATTTCATTGTAATTATCTTCTTATTACGAAGGGAAAAGAAAAAATTCAATTTTTAAAATTATTAACAAAATCGATTTTATTATAACGACATTATTGCAATATTTAAATAAATAAAGAATAAAAAATTTTTGAAAATGGCGTTTGTTTCAAGTCTCTACGACTTTTTGTTCCCAAGATATCGCTTTCGAAAGATTTCCATTCATAATTCGCATAGTACAGCTGTTCGTAGTAATAGTAGTAGTAGTAGTAGTAGGCCGCGTAAATTCTCAGAATTTATGTAGGTCAGTATGTCACCAAGTTAATTCGAATGAAATTACGAAGTTAGTGGGTCAACGTAAATGTCTTTTTTTAAATGAGAATATTTCCGAAACTAAAAATCATAAAGACTTGAATCAAATACCATTTTAAAGGGCAGAATTTTCTCTATTTTTTCAACATATTGTTAATAATTAATTAACAATTTGTTATAAACAATTTTTATAAATAAATTTTTACGAAATATATTCATCTTATTTTGTCAAAAATAAAAGAAGATTTAGATTGCGTTTCCGATTTTTAAAATGACATAAATTAATAAATAATTAATAAACAAATAAGTTTTTTATCGAACAAACAATTTTTGTTTTACATTATTAGTAAACCACGTTCTGCATTTACATGGCAATATCTCCCTGACTAAAAGTGATAGAGACTTGAACCAAATATCATTTTAAAGGGCAGAATTTTCTCTATTTTTTCAATATATTGTTAATAATTAATTAACAATTTGTTATAAACAAATTCTTACGAATTAAATTCATCTTATTTTGCCAAAAGTATTCACATCGGGTTACGATTGATATATAAAATTACATGAATTAATAAATAATTAATAAACAAATTACTTGTTTATCCAAGAAACAATTTTTTTCTACAATATTAATTCTCACGTCTTTAATTTAATGAAAATATTTCCGAAACTAAACGTCGTAAAAACTTAAAACAAATAAGCAAAGTAAGAGCGAAGTAAGTGCAAAATAAGCGCAAAATAAGCGCAAAATAAGCGTAGGATAAGCGCGATGTAAATGTAGAGTAAGCGCAAGATAAAAAAACACTGCATATCTACATAATATTAATTTTTTTATATCTCCTAAATAATTCCGAGTTACTTAACTCATCGTTCTTTTTTTTTTTTATCTATATTTGAAAGAAGAAAAAGTTGAATTAAATTTTTGAAAATATGCCCAAATATTTGACTGACGCGTTATACATTTTAGTATACGTTCCACTTCGAAACACGAACATAAGCGTTGTCGTCAATGAGAGTTCTCGCGTTCCTTTTTAAAAGCTGTATGCGTGTGTTTCACTCACGAAAAATATGTCAAGGGTCATGTAAAACGCGTATAGCCGGGTCGATTCGTTACTTTTCTCTTTCTTCGATTTCTTTCTCTCTCTCTCTCTCTCTCTCTCTCTCTCTCTCTCTCTCTCTCTCTCTCTCTCTCTCTCTCTCCCTAATATGATATATAACAGGTGTATCTAATTTTATTCTTCTGTACGAAATATTAACTAAAATGTCAAATTTATTTTATCGAAAAGTATATATGCATGCACATACATGAATACATAAATACGATAATGAAAAGAATCGTTAACTTATCCTGAAATCTTTTCAAAACTTTTACAACTTCAGTTTTGATCTTTTTTAATGAAAGGACAGCAAAAGCTCTCGAGCTTAAAGTTACGCGATAAATCGAGACAAGCTTTATAATTCTGCTCGAAAATATTTTATCTCAAACATCGCGCGTTTACGTTTAAGATACAAAAACACACATATTATATAAATTTATTTTATAAATTAAGAAAAAAAAAAAAAAAAAAGAAAAAGAGAAGAGAGAAAAAGAAAAAAATGTTTAAATTTGTTTCTAATCGATTTTATCCTGATCGGAGTTGTTCTAATCGCAAAATGAACGATTCACTTATCAAGGAAGGTTCGTTTTTTATACGATGAAAATAAGATTAGAATCGAAGTCGTAAAAACTGTAGAATCTTTTTTTTATAATCACTCTTCTTCTTCTTCTCCTTTTTCTTCTTCTTTATCTTTATGTTTCTTTTTCTCAAATCGATGTAGCAAAAGATTACATTTAATATCTCGATTTCAATTTTATCGGACCAACGATAAAGATACGACGGAAGCGTCATGTGGGTCAAGAGCTCGCGACGTTTTCGTCCTCTTTCTATGACGATTTCGAGTCGTATGCAAATTTCGAATGGGGGAAAATGAAAAAATTTACCTAACTCTGAGAAAATAGTGCGTTTACAGTTACCATTCCGAAACGAAAACTCTAATTGCTTGGGACGTCACACATTCTTCGTTCAAATGTCGAAAATGTCGATTCGAAAACACTTTCTACATTGTCAACACACAGACAGGGAAAGAAAGAAAGAGAAAGAGAGAAAACAAAAATGAAATTTTAAATGTTTAGATTAGCAACAATTTTTTAGAGAAACAGAAAAGAAGGAGAGAGAGAGAGAGAGAGAAAAGGAAAGAGACTAAAAAAATTGAATTATTCTTGACATTGTTTTTAATTTAATTTCATAAAAATTTTTGAAATTAGTGATAAATCTTTAATGTTATTATTATTATTATTATTATTATTATTATTATTATTATTATTATTATTATTATTATTATTATTATTATTGCTATTGTTTTTGTTGTTGTTGTTATTGTTATTATTGTTATTATTATTAATATAATTATTAATGTAATTAGAACGGGAAAACAGAAATATATCTAAATCCCAATTAAAAACAATAAATATACATGCATACGTATTAATATAATTAGATAAATTTAAATCTTTTTCTAATGTTTATTATTATATATTTTTAAACAATAATTTATTTCATTTAATAAAATTGATTTTATTTACTTGACTTTGAAGTTTATTAAATTATTTATTTTATAAAACTATTATTTTTATAAAAAATTTACTTTAATTATTTACATTATAATTATTTATATTGTGTATACAGTTGAGAGCTAATGTATTTGTACAAACAGAAATATGGAAATACATTCATATGGTACGAATATTTAAACGTCCCATTGTACATTTTAATTATGTATTTTATATATATATATTATTTCTAATTGTATATATATATATATTCTGTATTATAAATTTTGTATGTATTTAAATATGCATTAATAATTAAGTTAAATTTCAATTACTCAAGAACTTTCTCTAGAATAAAAAAAATAGTTTTAATTTAATTTTAATATAATTTCTGAAATTCCTACCATTGGAAACATTCTTTAAAAAAAAAAAAAAAAAAAGAAAGAAAAGAGAAGCAAACAATTTAAGTTTAACTTTGCGTATATAAATAAATATAATGAAGTGAAAAAAATTCAAAAGAATGTGAATTAAATAGAAGAAAATGCTTTTTATAAATTATTTCTAAAGCACTTTCACAAGTATACGATGTACATATACTATCTATATTTTATATTTTATATATTTTTTAAATGAATATTTCTAAAGAGTTTATCATATCCCTTTTCTTTTTTTTATTGATTGATTTTTAACAGACATAATTTATATAATAAATACTTCAATTTCTTTGTATGTAAATATAAATTCAGTGTATTATTTATTTAGAACAAGTCAATCAATTTAAAAAAAATGTCTACATATTTCTATGGACTTTTTATTTACTACGAAGAGAGTTTATGAATGAATCAAAATTTTTTTTTTCTTTGTCGATTAAAGTTAGTAATAAATTTATTTATTTTTTACCTTTATCATCATATATGCTTGACTCTCTTCATGGAGCGATCTTTTTCTTCTTTTCTCGTACATTAACATGGTCTTACGCCATTTTGGTATATCCTCCTGTAAAAATAAAAAAAAGGAAAAAAATAGTAATAATAAGATAAAATATATAAAAAAAAAACAAGTAAACTACACATTTTTGAGAAAAATCGATTGAATTAATTAGTAAAAAAGAAAAAAATGGGCATAAAAAAATATCAAAGTTACTTCAAATGAAAAGTAAATTCGATATATTTTCTTTTCTCAAGAAGGAAATAAAAGGAAATAAGAGAAAGAGAGAGAAAAAAAAAGAAGGAAAGATACTTGTTAAGTTTAATTAAACAAAATATTTATATCAAAAAAAAAAAAAATCGAAGAAAGAAAGAAAGAAAGAAAGAAAGAAAGAAAGAAAGAAAAAATCAGAATAAAGGGAAAATAAATTTATAAAATTTTCTATCATACGAGAATTAGAACGATATACTTCGCCATCTCTTTTGTTAATCGTGAAGATAAATATATTTAACTAATTAAAAAAAAAAAGCTAAATTTTAATAGCACGCATGGCAAATTTTGTACTTTGTTATATAAATACAAAAAATCTATATGTATATCTGTCTGTTCATATATGTGTCTGTGCGTGTGCGTGTGCATATGTGTGCGTATGTGAGTATGAGATACGAAAGTTCATATAGCAGAGCTTTCACACCATAAATAAACTCGCTTACGTAGGTACTTAAAATGGCGAGGATTTCGCATTGCAGACTCGACCATCGTAGTAGCAAACATCCTCGTCGACATTTAATTAAACGATAAAAAATGTTTAGACGTAAAAGAGATATTATAAGGAGGAAAAAAAAATTAAATCCGAATGAGGCAACTAAATTTTCCACCATCTTATTTTTCTTTTTCTATTTCTTTTTTTACCTAACATTTTCTCACCTCTTCTCAGACTCTCTCTTTTCTTTTTTTTTCGTGAAAATATTATAAACAATTTTATTATAATAAAGTAAACAAAATTTATTATAATTGTTATATATATATATATATTTATATATTAAAATATATGTTGGTATATATATTAAATACAACTAAACTGCAATAAATTTTTATTTATATATAAATCTCTTGTATAATTCATTCTTTTTCCCATTATAATTATCTTTGTGATCAATTTGATTGGATATAACATTAATGTTTCAAGATTATCACTAATTTCAATTGTGAAATTAATTAATTCCAAAAGTGAAAAAGTATTTCTTGTATGATTGATCAAATTAAATTAAATATCAGAAGATTAATTAATTACATGATAAAATTTATTATTTGTTCCATTATTGGAACAACATTCATAATGAAAACATTTTTAAATTCTAATTTTACTTGATATTTTTCTTCTTCGTTTATTTAATATTCGCATTAATAATTTTTGAAAATCTCGGATATTAAAGATATTTATATGTAAAGTTCAATGAGGAAACAAAAACATAATTTCTTTTAAAAGAAACTAAATGACAGACGGCACGGAGTCGAATTGTAAAGCATAAAATGGAAAATTAGAAAGATACTTCCACGGTGTCGCCGACAGCTTTTGGATATTCGCCAGTCTAATAAAACTACTACACGTTCTCTTACCAACACCATCTCTTTTATAAAAGAGAGAGAAAGAGAGACAGAGAAAGAGAGAGAGAAAGAGAGAGAGAAAACTTGATTCTTGGCTTGATCTTCTATTTCCTATAATTTTTTATATATAACACACACATATATACATATATGTATATATATATAGAGAATAGTCCACATATATTACAAATGGTTTTAAGATCTAATTCTTTTTTTTTTTTGTTCCTTTTACAATATTATTTAACAAAAAAAGAGGATTTTATTTTATCAAATATTTTTAATAAAATAAAAATAGTTTCTAAAATTTCATATTGACACAATATTGTATGTATATATAATCAAGTTAAATATAATAAATTAGAAATTATTTATTGAAAAATGTTCGTTTCTATAAATCAATAAATATTTCTTCATTAATAAATAAATTCTAATTCTTTTAAGATACTTAGATTAAATAAATTTGATTTATCATAAAAGAACAAAAAAAAAAAAAAAAAAAAAAAAAAAAGAAAGTAGAAATTAACTTTAAATTTACATTTGTTTACAAAACAGATTGTAACATTTTTGTTGTTACTTCCATTATACTTTGTATCTATACACATACATACACACACAAACACAAACACATACATTTAAACAATATTCAGTTTGACTGCAGTTTTGTATTTTATCTTATTTTCAATGCTAAGAAAGATATGTGAGAAGATAAAATAAAGAGAGAGAGAGAGAGAGAGAGAGAGAGAGAGAGAGAGAGAGAGAGAGAGAGAGAGAATATTTTCTTGTAAATAAACACACAAACGAACTCGAACGACTTATTTTTACTCGTACATAGAGTTCTTTTACGAACTTAAGAAAGTAACTTTTTCTTTCTTAGACATTGAAGACGAAGGCAACTTTCAAGTTTCTACGAATACAGAATCGTCTTCAAACTTCTTCGTTAAACCGAACAGCTTCGTTCTTTTTTTTTCTTCTTCTTCTTATTTTTATTCTTTTTTCTCTTCTTCTTCTTCTTTTCTTTTCGTTTTTTCTTTTTTTTTTTAATTCATAAAATCTCAGCAATGGAATCGAATTTCTTGAAAACACTTATTCTTCTTCTTAATCTCATCGAATATGCTATCGTTTTCTATTAATATTATTAGTTTATTATATGTATGCATTAAAATAAATAAATGATTATCATATAATTTCAAAATTGAATAAATTACTTAGAATTAGGGAGAAAATTATTTCAATATTTGAAAATTATTATAATATACGTACGTGCGAGATACGATAAATATATTGTGAAATTAATGAAAAATATTCACGGACTTTTTTCTTCTTTTTTTTTTTTTTTATTTGATTATTTACGCAATTTCAATAATTCACGATTATGATATAATAGATGAATAATGAAATGTTTCATTATTTTTATTGACTATTTAAGCAAATCAATTTAAATAGTTAACAATTATTATAATAATAAATGTTAAAAACAAAAAAGAATATATATATAGATATTATAAAAACAAAGAAAAATGTCACATCTATCAGCTTCTCAAAAAAAAAAAAAAAAAGCAATTTGAATTTCTTCTTTACAAATAATTAAATAAATTTAAATACTAAGAAATTACAATGATACATATAACAAAAAAAAAAAAAGAAACAATTAAAAATCTTTTTTTTATCGACTTTTGACGAAAGAACGTTTCATCTTTAACGAAAAAAAAAAAAAAAAAAAAAAGAAAAAAGAAAAGAAGAAAAAACAAAGAAAATGTACTTTTTCATAAATACTAGAAGGCTATAAATCATCATCTTTTTTGTGCTTTAATTTTTTGCTTTCTTTTATGTGTTTTTTTTCTTTTCTTTTTTTAAATGTAAATTTTCCATCTCATGCGTATTCGTCGAATCCAATGCAAAGATATCGATATCATTTATGCATACGTGACGAGAGAGTCACGCATCGTGGCACCGGATTTGAATCCGAGCTGATGCCGAGCTTCTTGCCAACCAATGCAACGACGATATTGAATTCGTGGCTCGGACATTATTGAACATATGGCTCCTACCGAGATTGAAATGCATACGCGCAGTGATAGCAATGCTGGTGTAGTAATAGTGGTTGATACCAATATTACTGTGTGATGACCATTATTACATATTATATAGTGTAATAAATCTGAATGAATTCATATTAACTCTATTAATTAACTCTAGAGAAATATTTCTAAATTATTTTATATTAAATATTATACTTTTTTGTATATAAATATATTATATATTATATATATATATATATATATATATATATATATCAAAAAACTTAACTATATCAAAAATTTTGTTTTGTTCAGTAATTATTAATTTTATCAATTAATTATAGTTAGATATATCAAATTTTCTTTTTTTTTTATTTTTTTTATTTTTTTTTTGTTAAAAAAGATTATACGGGTACATTAGAGTACATTTAGGATAAATTTTTTAACGTGTATCTGTCCGTATGCTTCTGGATGTATTATTAATGTTATTCATTAATTATAATTAAATATCTGCTCCAAATTTTTATATTTTAAATAATGGATTATATGCGTATATTAAAGTGCAAATGTACCTCGAATGAATTTTATCATGTTAATTATTATTAATATTTTCTCCTTTAGCGAGGTTTAAATTATTCTAAATTATTTTAAATAGAAAAATGTATTTGCATACCAAAAAAAAAAAAAAAAAAATAAAAATAAAAAAAAGCACTTCGGACGAAATTTATTATGCTAATACTTCGTGCAAATAGTTTTTATTGAATATGTTTGTTGTTTCTTCAAAAAAAAAAAAAAAAGAAAAAGAAAAAAAAATTAATCTTCAATGTTTTTCATTAATAAAAAAAGAAAAAGAAAAAAAAATAGAAATAAAAAGTCAGGACTATAACCAGATGAAAATATTTAAATACAAAGTCTTTGTGTAATTATCGTCGGTCTCTCGGCTATATGCTAATTTTCATTTAATCGTCGCTAATTTAAATCACCGTTGATTTATAATTGTTTATGAATATTTATAGAATGACCCGAGTGCTCGATCACGTGCAATTTTATAATTATTCCCAATTGGACTACCAAGGACAATAAGTTAATATCATTTTGTGCACGTAATTATGTCGTATGTATCTACAATGTACAATTTTCATTTGTTTTGAATATTTTGTAAATTAATTTATTTATGTAAATTAATGTACACATTTTAATATAACGTAAATAGATTTAATATGAAAGAAATAAATCGTATTTAGAAAAATTCTAATATAATCGATAATGTTAATGATAAAAAATACAAAATACATTTTTTACAAATCCTTCATTGTAAAAATTGAATATATCAATATATATTTATTTAAAGATATATAAGATATTACGTGTATGATATTATGTGTATGAATAATATCAACAAATTTTCAATGAAAAAAAAAAAAAACAAATTGTATTTTAATACTCTCTTATAAGAAATATAATATGCTTAATATAATAATAATAATAATAATAATAATAATAATAATAATAATAATAATAATAATAATAATAATAATAATAATAATAATATAATAAAATAAAAAAAAGATTATACTATTATATTATAATCGATAAAAAATACTATTTCTTTTTTCCCTTAAAAACATTCTAACATTATTTATTAACCAATCCAATATATTTAATTTCAATTTCATTGAATTTAATTATAAAGAAAAAAGAATTTCAACGAACGACGAAAAACGATTGATTAATAAAAATATTTGTTTGATTATCTACAGACGAAATAATTTCTTCATGAATACATATATAAATACATATGTACATACATATATAACTATCTAAATGTAATATAGAGATATTTAAGTTATAGTAATTTGTAATACGCAATCGGCTTGGCATTTGGCAAAGCCATGCATGCATACATATAATTCTATGATGAACTTCTCTTTCGTTCGATATCGCGAGTTACAACAAATTACCGAGCTTTCTGGACGCTTTCGAAGTTCCTCTGCCAAACGGACCATGAAATAAGTTGTTGGCACGGTATGTGCGATTAGCATAGACTCTTACAAAAATGTGCGATGACCCGAATGTCGGAATATTTTCTACACCTCGATTTATACTCCTTTTTTTTTTTTTTTTTTTTTTTATTCCTCTTACCTCTTCTTCTTTTGCTCATATTAAATCGTTACGTTTATATGCCAACGATAAAAAAAATCGTCCGATAAATGTGAAAAATGTAAAAGAAAATATAAAAAGAGAGAGAGAGAGAGAGAGAGAGAGGTGAGGGGGGTGGGAGGGGGAAGAGAGAGTTCAATCGTTTGAATGAATCGTAAGAGTTATTTGAATGACATAAAAAAATATAATACATATCAAATAGTCTCCTTCTTTATTTCCATATTTCTTTTTTCTTTTTTTTTCTTTTCCTTTTGAATATTATAATTCTACATATACTTTTGAAATCATTTATTACTGAGAATTCGAATCATAATTATAAGGATATAATAGGCATCAAAATATGAGTTCATTAATTAAAACTTAATCACTCAACTTTGTTTCCTTTCACTTTTTTTTTTATTTTTTTTTATTTTTTCTTTTTTTTTTTTTTTTTTGAATAGCATAACTATTACAATATATGATGTCGTATTTTATTCATCGTTAGGAATAAATGAAAACCTATGTACTACAATGGTAAGTTTGTATTAATTAAAGCAATATCAAACATTTCATAGAAAATAAACTAAAAGAGAATATGATAAACGTGATGAGAATGAATCAAAAAAGAAAAAAAGAAAGAAAAAAGAAGAAACAAGAAAAAAAAAAAGAAAAAAGAAAAAAGAAAAAAGAAAGAGGGAAAGAAAAAATTAATGATAAAAATTAATAAAGAGAAAATATGAAGCTGACCAATGTTGAAAAAGAAAAAGAAAAAGAAAAAGAAGAAAGAACGAATGAAAAAAGGTTTACGATAAAAATTAACGAAGCGAAAAGTTTTTAACTTAATTAAAATCTAAAGAGAGAAGGATACGTTACAAAGACAAATGAGAATTAATTTGATGATGATGATGATGATAATAACAAAAAAAAAAAAAAAAAAAGAAAAAGAAAAAGAAAGAAAGAATAAAATAAGAGAAGAGAAGAAAGGACAAGGAAAGAAAAAAGAAGAAAATAGAAGAAAAGCGAAAAGAAGGATGAAAGAAAAAGAAAAAGAAAAAGAAAAAGAAAAATTAAAACTGATTATAAAATCTTTTGAATTTTCTGATACATCCTAATTTTGTCATTACCAATACCATTTATCCTACTCCAATACACCATCTTAACACACCATCTCGCTTTCGTCACTGGCTAACGGGGCTGCTTTAAAGTGCCACTTTAACGAGCTTAGCTATTGAAGAGGCTCTCCTTTGCTTCCTCCAAGCTCGTATCACAATTACAGGAACACCGTGAAGAGACAAAGGACTTGAGCGTGTCGAGTGTGAGTTATGCTATCTTCCCCTTGTCTTCTCTCTCCCTCTCCCTATCTCTCTCTCTCTCTCTCTCTCTCTCTCTCTCTCTCTCTCTCGCTCTGTCTCTGTCTCTCTCTATCTCTGCCTCTGCTTCACTCTCTGTCTCTCTCTGTCTCTGTCTCACGTCTTCTCTCATGCTCTTAGGAAGGTACGTCCCTTTAACAGCCGCTTTACGAGTATCTACGTGTCTCACGTGCAAACAGCGATTCAAAGAACGCGTAGAACCTCGCACGTTTAGTACATTTTAACGTATGTACGTATGTACATATGTGTATGAATGTGTGTGTGTGTGTGTGTGTAAGTGTATGTGAATGTGGTTTGTATATATGCGCGTGTGTGTGGGAGAGAGAGAGAGAGAGAGAGAGAGGGAGAGGGAGAGGAGAAATAGATGGATCAGATCGTTTATCATACTATATTATGATGAATGAATTAATTAGTCTGTAAATTAGTCTATTTGATATATAATACATTAGAAAGTAAAAAGATTTTTTTTTAATTTGTCCAATCCTTCATGTATCTGTTGATTAGAACAAAAAAAATATATATATATATATTATTGATAATGATATTATAATTGGTATTATCATTTATCATGCTATATCATGACGAATTAATGAATTTTGATTGTACAAAGGTCTATTTGATTTGTAACAAATGAAAAACATTTGTTAGATTTAACGAATCTTTAATGATTATTATGATTAGAAAAAAATATTATTATTATTAATATTAATATAATTAGTAATGGTTGTATTATTATATTGAAAGGATTAAGTTTATATTATTAATATTTTGTAATAATATTAATAATCATAATATAATATATAATAATCATAATATAGTATGTACGCGTATATATTAGTATTATAATAATAATGTATTATTATTAATATTGTAACATGATTATATCAGTAATCTAATTAAAAATGATTATCAAAACCGTATCAATGTTATATAATTATAATAAAATTATATAAAGTTACAATAACATGTTACATAAATATAATAAAATTTTGTAAAAATACATGTATTATAATTTATTAAATTATTATTATTATTATTATTATTATTATTATCATTTGTGAATTAATAAATAATTTATAAAATAAATGATTCTTTGTTATTAATATCAAGACAATTGTAGATCGATAGAGATTGTACGTTTTATTTTTTCAATTAATAAGATAATAATTATAAGAAGAAAAATTTGTTCATCATTTCTGGTTTATTTTTGTTTTGTCGTTATATTACAAAATCAAAATATTCTTATCTCTCATGTTTCTCTATATATGTATGCATGTACATATGTATATTGATTAACTTTCCACGGTCCTCCCAGTGCTCTTATCTTTTTTAAACAAAACACCGTTAACCCTTATCTTCAACTCTACGTACATATGAACAGTGCTTCGAATCTTTTGATAGTAGCTTATTGTTAGCTTAGTTCGAAATTTTTCCTTTCTCAACTTTCAAATATCAATATATTTTTTTATATCAAACTCTCTCTTTCTTTCTCTCTCTTTTCCTCCCTTCCTCCCTCTCACTCCCACTCTTTCCCACTCCTTCCCACTCTCTCTCTCTCTCTCTCTCTTTCTCTCTCTCTCTCTTTCTCTCTCTACATATACTCTTAAATAGTCTGATCACGTACAAACTATATAAAAACTTTTTATAAGATGTATCTATAACATATTTGAAAAAAAATGTATCTATATACATATTTATTTAAATGTTTGAAAAAAAAAAAAAAGAAAGAAACTTTTCATAACAATTCAGCCAAAACTTTCATTCGATCGTTCAACACTAATAAGTTATTAAAGTATATACCATTATATTGTTCGTGTGAATTTATACGATCATATAATAATAATAATAATAATTATTATTATTTCAATTTTATATATCTAATAAATTAAAATCGAATATATTAAATATCGAAACATATTAAATATCATAATAATAATTTTATAAATACGAGCTATTAAAATATAATAAAAGAATATTATATTATTTTCATTATTATTATTATTATTAACGTAATATCGCGATTTGCTTTAACGTATATCACCATTGATAATCATATTGACCCTTGACTATTTCGAAGGAACGAAAAGTGATAATAAAGGGTACATATATCGGACTTTTTTTTTAAGACATTTAATGCAGCAGAAAAATATTCAAGGTGAAGGAGAAAAATTCTTAGTAAGGACGATCGTTTGCAACAAACGATTTTTAAACTGTTTGCGTGAATGTAACGAGCAAACGTCATCGTTATTCGTTTCTCGAAACGTAAACTGGCCAAACGACTCTACTCGAAAATTCTATAGTGTAATTATCTGACCGTAGTATAACCACTATTAACCTTCTTCCCTTTAAAAGGGCTCGTTTATCTACCTACTAAAGATCCAACCTTCGCACCACATGTTTTAGTCATTAACGAAACCACGATCTATGTACCTCTTAACAACCAGTCGGATATGCGATCACAATTATTTACTTTGATAAATTATTTTATAGGAATTAAATGAAACGTTACTTCTTTCAAATATTTATAATATCTAATTCTTTTATTTCAATATTAATAATTTTCAATATCATTTTGTTTTAATTACTCGTTTCATTTTTTTCACGTTAAATATTATTATCTTTTCAATTAATTTCTTAATATTTAATTATATTTTCTTTTTGTTATATGTTTAATATTATTTTTTAATTATTTCAATTTAATTATATTTAATTTGTCCAATGTTAAATTAATTCAATATATTTCGAGCTAATAATAAATTAGATATATATATATATATATATATATATATATATATATATATATATATTATGCATATTAGAGATATTCAATATAACTTGAATCTAATCTAAACGTACGTGTTAAATTTATAGAAATGTTCAATATCATTTTAATGTAATTATATTTAATTTATTGTATATTCTTCAATGTCATTTCAATCTAATTATATTTAACTCGCTATATATTAAAGATATTTAATGCAATATCAATTCAATTATGTTCAATTTATAGTGTATGTTGAAAATATTCAATATTATTTCCGATTTAATTATATTTAACTAGTACATTAGAGATGTTACATTCTGATATAATTATGTTCAAATTGTAATACATCAAAGATATTTAATAACATTTTCAAACTATTTAATTATATACATTTGAAATTTATATAAAACTATTTCAATATAATTCTTTATATACCAATATAATTCAATATAATTATTTAAAACGGAGACTTTTATATTAAAATTATTCCAAATTTTTTACAAATAATTTCTTTTCCTTTTTTTTTTTTTGAACATCTTAACAACAAATGACACGGTATATAATAATCGAGATAACGAATTGATATACTTTGAATACATATTTTATTTTGAAAAAGATTATTTACTATAAAGATTTTTGAAACTTTCAAATTAATTAATAACAATAATAACATTATAGGGACATTTACGTACAACGTATAATTTATAACAATCCTATCCCTTTATACTAACCCTTTGTTAGCGACACGTATAATCTGCTTATCCATGTTTGTAACGCGTATCGATTTATTGCTACGAGTAGCACTATGTCCAATATTATACATAATTAGTGATATAGCTAATATATTATCTGCGGAATAAGATAACTCACCAGATTTTCCGCAAAGAGGCCATCATCTTGATACCTGGTTGGTAGATCGAGAAAAACTGAGGATCTAGAACGATCATAAAGATCGACGTCAACGTACAAATCAAAGAGGGGGGCACCGTTCACTCTAAGAAGTGCCGAGACCAATGGAGTTATGTCAACTGGGACGACACTCTTTGGCGGTAAATAACCACCAAGTTCTTGAAGAAGTTCGTAAACTGAAAAAAAGAAATACAAAGTTTCAAGTTTTAATTCATTATTTTCTTTCATTTATTTATTTATTTCCTTTTTCTTCTTTTTTAACAATCATACGAATTATATGACCGTACTACATATTTATAATAATAATAATAATAAAAATAAATTTATTTTTTCGTCACAAAATTAATTATTAATTCATATTTGAAGATTAATTTATCTTACGTACCCATATAAATATTTATATTCATTATTATTATTATTACTATTATTATTATTATTATTATTATTATTATTATTATTATTATTATTATTATTATTAATATTATTATTATTATTATTATTATTATTATTATTACTGATGTTATATTTTAATGAACAATTTTAATTCTATAATAACAATTCTAAATAAGTTTCCTCTACTTTATCACGAAGAGAGAAAAGTTCAATATTTTTTTTAAAGTTCGCCAAATATTTGCTAATGCATCGCGATAGATGACGAAAACCGATAGCAGATGTGCCGAATATCCGAAGGTATATTGTGCGAACGTCGTTGAAAAAAAAAAAAAAGAAAAAAAAAAGAAGAAAAAAAAGAAAGAAAATAAAGCAAAAGAAAGAAAGAAATAATAAAAAAAATAGTAAGAAAAAAAGAAATTATAGAAAATTCATCGATTCGTTCAGCGCTTTTCTCTCTTCGAACTCGTTCACGATCGAACGAATTTTTCGAATGTAAAAAAAAAGGATCGCGTGGCTTCAAGTGATTTCAATCTCACGAAAGAATCTCTCGTATTCTTCCGTTGGCTTCTAGTTACCCCTAAAATATACGTTCTTCGTTATATCGACATCATCATGTTTATGTCCATGCACCTGTAATGTATACGGTCGAACGATAATTTCGATCACCTTGAAACCATATAGAGATGCGACTAAAATATTGCATGAGGAGTAGTAGTAGTAGTAACAGTAGTAGTAATAGTAGTAATAGTAGTAATAGTAGTAGCAGTTGTAGTAGTAGTATGTAAATAGTAGTAGTAAAAGAATAATAATGTTTTAGTTTATTACACACTATTATTCTGCACTTACTTTACGCTTATCCAGCGTTTACTTTGCATATTTTGTTCCAAATCTCTACGACCTTTAGCTCTGTAAAGTGTGCCAATTAAAGAAAAGACGTGACTATTAATGCTATAGAATAAAATTGTTTCTTTGGTAAACAAGTAATTTATTTATTAATTATATAATTTATATAATATATTATATAAAGAAATCGTTAGCAAATATGAATATTTTTGGCAAAATAAAATGAATTTAATTCGTAAGAATTAGTTTATAACAAATTGTTTATAATAAATTGTTAATTAATTATTAACAATATATTGAAAAAATAGAGAAAATTCTGCCCTTTAAAATGATATTTGATTCAAGTCTCTATGACTTTTAGTCAGGGAGATATTGCCATGTAAATGCAGAACGTGGTTTACTAATAATGTAAAACAAAAATTGTTTGTTCGATAAAAAACTAATTTGTTTATTAATTATTTATTAATTTATGTCATTTTAAAAATCGGAAACGCAATCTAAATCTTCTTTTATTTTTGACAAAATAAGATGAATATATTTCGTAAAAATTTATTTATAAAAATTGTTTATAACAAATTGTTAATTAATTATTAACAATATGTTGAAAAAATAAAGAAAATTCTGCCCTTTAAAATGGTATTTGATTCAAGTCTTTATGATTTTTAGTTTTGGAAATATTCTCATTTAAAAAAAGACATTTACGTTGACCCACTAACTTCGTAATTTCATTCGAATTAACTTGGTGACATACTGACCTACATAAATTCTGAGAATTTACGCGGCCTACTACTACTACTACTACTATTACTACGAACAGCTGTACTATGTGAATTATGAATGGAAATCTTTCGAAAGCGATATCTTCGGAACGAAAAGTCGTAGAGACTTGAAACAAACGCCATTTTCAAAAATTTTTTATTCTTTATTTATTTAAATATTGCAATAATGTCGTTATAATGAAATCGATTTTGTTAATAATTTTAAAAATTGAATTTTTTCTTTTCCCTTAGTAATAAGGAGATAACTAAAATGAAATCATTAATAAATTTTCATTATAATTATATTTGGAGATTATTAAATATTACGATTAAATATTTATGTAAATTTTATTTTGTTTATTTAAAAAAATCTATTACTAGTCATCAATGTACGAAATTGAAAGATCGAAAACTCGGATTACTTTTCTTTTGTAATAAGGACATAATTATGATGAAATTGTTTAAATTTTTATTTCAATAGTAAAAATTTTATTTTATTTATTAAAAATAAGGGATAAAAGATCTATAGAAAATTGATAATATACGTAATTGAATGATCGAAAATTCGAAAGATGTTCTTTTCGTAATTAGAATTCTGTGCTTATCATGCACTTATTCTGCATTTATTTTGCGCTTATTTTGCATTTATATTGTGCTTACCTTACGCTTATCTTACAGCATTATTATACGTAAGCACAAAATAATGATTGAATATGAACCAAAGGAAATATCAATTTCTTACTATCGTTATTTATATCATTACCACTACTCTTACTATATTTTAATCACAGATCTACATAATATATCAGTAATATTTAAACTATAATATCTAATCAATAAATTTTCTATTTGTATAGATGAATACTTTTTTATACAAAACATCAAACAACACGGATCAATTCTTTCAAAAATATATGATTCGACTTAAAAAAGAAAAAGAAAAAGAAGAACAGTTATCCTTCTTATATTCCTTACGTCTTTGCCAACAAAAAAGTACTATCTGTCATATTATAGTTCTTTCCGTACTGTATGATTTTTCTAAACAAAGTTTCTCCATATCTCTAAAAAGAATAAATAAAAGGAATAAAAATTCAAGCTGATTGATCAAGTTATTGGCCTAGTTTATATAGACTTGTGTGTGTGTGTATATGTA
>NC_140820.1:5212500-5250000 GCF_050613455.1 Vespa mandarinia
AAAAGAAAGGAAAACGATATTTTGATAATCGCGTGTAACTTCACATTTATTTATTTAAATTAATTATGACTTGTTATTAATTATACCTTGGATATACATATGTTAATTTACTGGTATCAATATTTAATTCATAAAAAAAATTTGTAGATAAGTAGTGATTTTAATCCTTTTTTAACATTTTAATTATGCATATCTCGTTCACGTGTTTTTATATTGTATAATCTGAAAGAAGATAATAATAATAATAATAATTAAATTAAGTAGAAGAATAAGAAATCAATGAATAAGAGAGAATTAACAAAACTTATTTCAAATTTTGCGATATGCAATAAGTAAAACGAAAGCATCCGCTATCGTTAAAATTATTAATTAAAAATAATTGAATATTATTAATATTGAAAATGATTAAAAATTCATAATTTTTTTTTTTTTATTATATTATAATTATTATATTTTATTTTTTATTTAATTATTATATATTTTCTTTTTTATTATATTATAATAATTTTCAAATCAAGAAACTATTTTTTCTACATATTAATCTTATCTAATACAGCATATAAACGTCTCATAAAAATAATGATTCAATAATTCATAATTTTTAGGATTATTGAAATCCCATAGAAATAACTCACGAAATCCCATAAAATTGATCATAAAAAAATATTCGAGGAAGTAACAACGAATAAGAGACAGAAAGAAGGGAAGAAAGATATGGAGAGAGAAAGAGAGAGAGAGAGAGAGAGAAAGAGAGAAGAAGAAAGGAAGTGGAAGAGAGAGAAAGAGAGAGGAAGAAAGTAGTCATGATTTTGGAGATAAAGTGAAACGACTTCACTAAGAAACCAAAAAATATCCGACTCTGGCTAGGTCGAATCGTGATTCTTGAGTGACCTTGACATCCTTTGTGATATAACTACTTCCGATTCTTGAAAGCTCAAGCAATAGTACAAGCATGATAAGGACACGCTTTAACACTATAGTAGTTTTTCTTTCACCGCAAGGTGAAACTTTTACTACCTTTTATAACTTTTCCCGGACGTTCGTAATTAATCTCTTAATTGATACTGAGTTTAATTGATACTAAGAATTCGTGATTAACAGTAATTACAATATTAACTTTTACAATAATCATTTGTTTCACAATAATAATAATAATTATTATTATTATTAACTATTATTAAAAATACTGAGCTAATATATTTTACGTTTATCGTAAGAAAAATTTTCGTGACCAATCTGAGAGAAAAAAAAAAAAAAAGTAAAACAAATAAAAAGAAAGAAAGAAAGCAAGAAAAATCAGGGAAGAAGAGAGGGAGAGGTTGTTAACGTGAATCCAAAGAAAAAGTAGGTCAGATCGTCGTTCGGATAACACGTTCGACCATCTCCTCCCTCGAATTTTCTTTCATATTCAACTCTCTTGACGTTTTATTGTGTGCTGAGTGATGCGTCTGTGTATGTGTGTGTGTTTATGTTTGCTTGCTTGCGTGCATACGTACGCGTGTGTGTGTGTGTATGTGTGTTTGCGTGCATACTCACATGAGTTGTTCACCGAGTAAATAATTGCTGGAAAAATCAAAGTAGAAGAGAGCATACTCGGTACCGTTCTTCCTGAATAATTATCGCATTATAGTTACATTACGTGTACCAGTTTCGTGCCGAAAACAATTTTTCTATTTTTTCTTTGTTCCGTATTTTGTTCTCCTCTCCTCTCCTCTCCTCTCTTCCCATCCCTTTTCTTCTCTTCTCTTTTCTTCTTATTGTTTATTTTCTTTCTTTTCTTTCTTTTTCATTTTTTTATTTTCTCTTTTTTACAAGGATTTATTGTAACTTTTGTTCCAATTTTAATCAGAAAAAAAGACACGCATGTATTTCTTCCTGATTAAAATAAAGATAATAAGTTAATAATAATAATAATAATAATGAGTATTTAGTTTCATCAAGATCGTGATGTTAATTACGTGTGATTAATTGCGTTAACTTTTTCTTTCTTTCTTTCATTCTTTCTTTTTTTTTTTCAATTATAAATAATTAATTTGATAAATTTATTATAATATGATTAGAATAATAAATAGTACGAGCAATTAATTAATTTCATTAAATATGTTGATTTTAATCGTGGAAAATATTAATTTGCAAATATATGTTAATATGAAATGAGCGAATTTTAATTATTTATTTAATTATATATTAATCAAGTTTCTACGAAGAAGATAAGTAAATTAACAATGGCGAAAAGTATTTGTGAAATATAAAAGAAAGAAAAAAAGAAGAAGAAGAAGTAAATATTAGAAAAATTAGAAAAAGTACACGTCAGATGTAATAAGCTTAATTTAACAAAAAAATACTATTTAAATCTAATTCACTAAAATATTCGAAAATGTTTATAAATACAATAATCCTCTTTTTATACAAGTCTTTCGAATCTAATGAAATTTTAATCTTAAATAAAAAAAGAAAAAACACGCTTATTACATTTTTCTCTAATGAATTATTCCCATTAATTTTTCTAATCTCTAACATCATAAATTTTAATCTTATTGAAAGCACAATTTTTTTCCTATAAAAAAAAACAAAGAAAAAAAAGAAAAAAAAGCAAATTTAATTTACACGATTTATCATCTAACATTACAAATCCTTTAAAGAAAATCTAATTAGTGTAAAAATAAAATTATCTTGCCGAAAAAAACATTTCAAATCTAATAAAATTCTAATATAATTGAAAATACACGATACTTTATAACCATTAATTATTATTATATTCATTTAATTTATCAAATTTAATATCTAACGTTAGAAATTCTCTTAACAAATAATACCTGCCTGTAAATGATGAAATTATCATTTTCGTGAAAACATTTCAAATCTGTTAAGGAAAGAAAGAAAAAAAAAACAGTCTAATTCAATTTTTAAAACACAATAATACAAAGTTTTATCAAAAGATAATTTAATTTAATTTATTCGATCTAATATCTAACCTTTTAAATCGTCGATTAAGCAAATTGCAACGAACAGTCATTATTTCCTTTGTTTCCGATTACAAATGATTACAAATAGGATATATATATATATATATATATATATATATATATATATATATGTATACTCTATATAAAAGACAAGTTGGTTGGTTCATTGGTGACATTTAGATCGGATCGAGTATCCAGAGACTGAAACGAGATCAATGACACGAATACGATACTCACGAGGATAATAATGTCCGTCCTAAGGGATTAACATGTTCACGGGACACGAGGACAGATCTGTAATTAATCGTGTGATAATTAAGGGAGATTACAAGGACGACGATATGGCTATCCGATCGATTTCTCGAATGCGATCCTTTCCGGCTTTTCAACGAACATGTTGAACGATAACGATCCTTCTTTCTATAGCTTGATAAATTGAACTTTTATAACTTTTAATTCGTCGATAACGAACTCTAGTTATCTTTTACGTTATCGTATAACATATTGTGTGTGGAGTATGTGCGTAAATATGTACGTCTTTCTCTCTCTCTCTCTCTCTCTCTCTCTCTCTCTCTCTCTCTCTCTCTCTCTCTCTAATTATAGTTAATATAAATATAAATAATAAGTATATATATATATATATATATATGTTTATATTATGAATTGATTTTTAAAGATTTATAAAATTTGTTTACGCTTTTTCAATCAACTATTATTTATTTTATACTTTTTTGTAGAATCTAAAATATACATATTTTTATAGAATAATAATAATTTATTATTTTATAAAAAAAAAATATATATATATTTTAAAGAAATATTTCTTGTTTGTATTGTATTTCTGTTTCTTTCTTTTTCTTTATCTCTATCTTCCTCTCTCTCTCTCTCTCTCTCTCTCTCTCTCTCTCTCTCTCTCTCTCTCTAATTATAGTTAATATAAATATAAATAATAAGTATATATATATATATATATATATATATATGTTTATATTATGAATTGATTTTTAAAGATTTATAAAATTTGTTTCCGCTTTTTCAATCAACTATTATTTATTTTATACTTTTTTGTAGAATCTAAGATATACACATTTTTATAGAATAATAATAATTTATTATTTTATAAAAGAAAATATATATATATATATTTTAAAGAAATATTTCTTGTTTTTATTGTATTTCTGTTTCTTTCTTTTTCTTTATCTCTATCTTCCTCTCTCTCTCTCTCTCTCTCTCTCTCTCTCTCTCTCTCTCTCTCTCTCTCTCTCTATTTCTTTTTCTTTTAATATTACATATGCATTGATTTTTAGAAATTTATAAAATATGTTGAATTTTTTTATCTATTATTATTTATTTCATACTCTTGTTTTTTTTTATATTTTTTATTTTTTTATTTTTTTTTTTTTTTTTTTGGAAATAACGATATTTTATAAAAAAGAGAGAGAGATACATCTATAAAGAATTATAACGCACATAGGAATACTTTTTATATGTTTACTATATTTTTACCTCTCTTGCGGGACTATTAAATCGTTACAACTACTGACATTGATCGTGAATGCTTTTTCGAGAGAAAAAGAAGAAGAGAAAGAAAGAAAGAAAGAAAGAGAGAGAAGGAGGAAAAGAGAGATTATTATAGTCGTTACTCTTATTGTTAAAATACAGCTATGTCCTTTATAAATGAAAACTGTCAACGATTTGTAAATATTTTTTGTACACAATTTTCGTACACAATTTTTTATCCATTTCATTATTAATAGTTTACGTTTAAATAATTATCTGTGAATTTTATCGTTAAATATTATGTCAAAAGTATTAATAGCAATTCAATGAAATTTAATTTTTAATGAAATAAAAAATAAGGGAAGTTAATTATCTATCTATTTTCTTTTTCTATTGTTCTAAATATTATCAAATCTATCAAAAAGTTGTATACATTTTAGTGAAAGATAAATTAACTGTACTCTTCAGTAAACATAATATTTAATTAGTTTATTTGATTTAAAAGAAAAAAAAAATGTACAACCAAGCAATCTTTCTAATTATAATTGTCAAAAAGATTAATCTCCGTTGTTATTTAATAACTCAATTATGTCTAAACATATGATCAACATTTTAAATAAAAATAGTTACTATATATAATAAAGTATAAATGTGTAATAAAAACGACGTAATCACCGACACAATCTAAAAACTTAATTATTTATATCGATGAAATTATTTCAATTATACCGATCAATAATTTTACGAAACACTTCACACATCGATTAATAAAATTTTAAATCGGATAAATTTTAAAATTCATACTAATATACGAGATATGCGTTTGCGCCAATTAAAAAGGAAAAAAACAAAAAAAAAACCAGAAAAAAATGAACAAACAAATAAATATTGTAAATAAATATAAAAGAAAACGAGAATAAAAAAGAATCATCCATTAGCCAACGAAACAAAGGAGCTGAAAAAAAAAGCACGAAATAGAAAAATAACAAAGAAAAAAAAAAAAGAAAAAAAAAGAAAAAAATAAAAAACTGTAAATATTGTAAAGTCTAATATTTCTTTTGATAACCATGAAAGCAGATTTCGCGTCGGGATTTTCAATGTCCCAAACGTTATATGCGCATCAATAACGATCTGTGGCTACTAGAATCGTTTTCTGTTGTGTGGAGTATATGTATATATATACATGCACACAGATTGACGGAAACTGAGAGAGAAATGGAGAGAAAGAAAAAGAGAGAGAGAGAAAGAGAGAAAGAGAGAGAAAGAGAGAGAAATGGAGAGAAAGAGAAAGATATATATATATATGCGCGTGTATATATATATATATATATATATATATATATATATATATATATACATATAGGTAGATAGATAGATAAAAAAAACAGAGAAAGAAAGAGAGAGAGAGGGAGAGAGAGAGAGAGAGAAAAAATGAGAGCAAAACGAAAGGCAGCAGGTTTACCAATGTGGTTTTTACCTCACTGTGCTTTCAACCTATTCGTTGACGTAACTCACAGTCGTAAAACGTTGACCAGAGAATGTGTTGAAGTGAAATACATGTATTGTAGATAAAAAGTATCTATCTGTTAAAGAAAGAAAGAGAGAGAGAGAGAAAGAGAGAGAGAGAGAGAGAAAGAGAGAGAGAGAAAGAGAGAGAGAGAGAGAGAGAGAGAAATGGTGAGAAACAAATAAAAGGAGGAAAAGAGAAGGATTTCACAGAATGCAAATCAGTGCAACGAAAAAGGCACATAGTTCGTAACCGCTACACAAAACCACCAAAAGACCCCTACAATTTTCACCCCTCATCTCGATCGAAAATGAACGCATAAAGTTTCACGAATAAAAGGGTTGAACAACGAGAAAAACCCTTTTTTATCCCCTCATCCTTTCACCTCCCTTATTCTCCAAACTCTCTCATCCTTCTCGAATCAACCTTCTCTCCCATCATCTTTTCTTGCCTTTCGATACTTTCCTTCGAAATCTCTCTCATTGGACTCAATTTATTGGACCGAACCTATTTTTATCTTCGAAGGACTGAATCATCGGAATCGACTCGTCGGTAATCATCTTCAAAAGCTTTAATTACCTGCTATTATTTCTCTTGTCGTTTACAGCGACTCACATTTGCGGATTTTTTTGTATGTTGAAATCTTAATAATTAGGGGAAAAAAAAGGAAAAAAGAAGAAAAAAAGAAAAGAAAAGAAAAATTGGAAAAAGAAAAGGAAGGAAGGAAGGAAGGAAGGTAGGAAAGAGAAAGAAAGAGAAAGAAAGAGAAAAAAAGAGAGAGAAAGAGAGAGATGTAATTTTCGCAATTATTGATACAATTTGATATATTTATTTGTAATGTATCTATATATAAAAAGAATTATATATTATATTGATAAAATATTATGTGAAAAATAAAATGATACAATTTAATAACATTGGCAAACGCACAAAAGAATACGTTAGATTAAATATACATACATATAAAAATAAACAATGTGATTATATAGTAACACATGAAAGTAAATAAAAATTTCATGTGATGAAATATAAATGAGTTTCTTCTTTTGTTTCTTTTTTTTTCGTTTTATTCATTTCAAAATTATAAAATTCATTTATTATCAAAAGCATCAATTAATATTCTATAAAATTGTTCATATATATTAAAATTAATACTTAATTAATATATGTATATATATATTTAAATTAAAATTAAAAAAGATATAACTTCCAAAATGATTAAAAAAAAGAAAAAAAAAAAAAAAAAAAGGAAAAATGATAAAAAAAAAGAAAACAATGAAATATATACATGGTGTCGGTAAAATGACCCATACTTCAGGAGTGTATCGAGGGAACCCTATGGAATAACTTTTTAATAAAAACCAATGACCGTCATGACCAACTGCGTTTGTGATTTTACTTTTCTCTTTTTTAGTTGTTTTCCTTTTTTTTTTTTTTTCATTTTCTCTTCACAAATATTAAGTTGTTATTAAAAAGTTGCACTATGGGATACCGATACGCTTTTAAAATATGGGTCATATCTTTTGGGACGCCCTGTAACTGAATATGACGTGAATGTTGTTGCGAAAGAAAAAAGAGAAAAAGAGAAAAAGAAAAAAAAAAGAAAAGAAACTATTTCGAATTTTTAGAAATTTTGAAAGTGAATGCAGGATGAAGGATAGGTAAATAGAGCTCTTCACTTTTTTATGATGAAACGTAAACTACGAAAGGATTTAAACGAGGGTGGATGCTTAAAGGGCTACTAGAAAGGGGTTGGAAAACAGAAGTTTCTGTGTTATCGATCGCTAGAAGGTAACTTTCTATGACTCAGCCAAGGTCAAGCTATTAGTCGGAGTCACACGATCTCCTCTTATTCTCTCTTCTTCTCTCTTTTTCTTCTTCTTCTTCTTCTTATTCCTTGACTAGAAAATGCTCAAAAGTAGCTTAAGAAGTTATCGATCTTACCAAAAGGCTAGTAAAGTTTACAAATTTTCGGATTTAAACTTTAATTTCTTATGATTTGGAAATATTTTCCACGTTCTTTTTCTTTTTTCATTCATAAATCTCATTAAAATGTTAATTAATTTGTTTTTTGTTCAATTGAAAAAAATAAAAAAATAAAATCTTTTTTTTTAATGTATATCATAAAACTCCGTTCATATCAAGAAATATCAATTAATCATGATTTAAATAAAAATATTCGATGCATCACATTTCGATTTGTATCCATTAACATTCGTACCCTTTTAGATAACATGCAAAAAGCAAAAGAAAAAAAAAAAGAAAAAATACATGCAAAAGTTAAATTCGTTCATTAAATATTGATTAAAAATTAATACAAAATATATTATTCGAATAATTTAATATTTTTCTTTAAAAATATTATACTAATGATAAGTAAATATTATATTATATTAAAGATACAAAAAGAGAGAAAAAAGTGCATAAGTTTAATTTTTCAATTTAAGAAATAAAAAAAAAATAAAAACAATTTTTTCTTTTTTTTTTTCATTTCATAATTCATTAATAAATAACATAACATTTATTACATATTTCTTTACTCGGACTTTTGCATGTTACTTTATATATATGTGAATATATATATATATATATATACACATTTGAATAAATAAAACATAGTAGTTTATCTTTTATACGAAATAGGTGGATTCCTCTATCACATCCATCATAGTTCTGAAACCTTAGACGGTTACTGACTAGCAGACGTGCTTGCTTTCTGACCGTATGCACAGCTCACGTACTATCGACACATAAATAATGCACATGATCGATCGATCATCAATGTAAATATAATTTCGAAAAGACGAAGGAAATACCTCTCAACGTTTATTTTAGATAGCAATATTCCGATTACGTATTTCGTATTATAATATTTTAGATTTGCACGTGCTAATTAAAGTTTTACGTTAATATGATATAATATGATAAAAATATTTAAAGATATTAATATTAATGATATAAAAATTTTGACGAATAGCAATTAATGTAATTAATAGATTTTTAGATAGTCATCGATGTTGCAAATATAAAATACTTAAATGTAGAAAATGTTTATTGATTATTAATAAAAATTTCTAATATTATAATTTTTAATTATTCTTATTGTTATTAAAACATTTAGAAATTCATTATTTAAAATATCTACGAAATTTTTCATTGCTATAATGATTAATAATATAGACGATTCAAATAATTGTATAATTTCTAAATATTATTTCTAATAATTTCAAAAATAAAAACAATTTTTAAATACTTATAAAAATTTTGTAATTATTATTTTTATATTGTTCCAAAGATTAACGATTTAATAACATAAAAAAAAAAAAAGAAAAAAAAATATGATTTTGAAAACCTCATGAACTTTTTAATATTTATTTCTGATAATACTGAGAATTATTTTCAATCCGTACAAAAACCTATATAAAAATTAATAAATAAATAAATCTTAATTTATTCTGAATTATTAATTATTCTATGAGTTTTCGATGCGATCTAAATAGAAAATAAATTTGAGAAAAATATCAACTGAAGTTTTCATATTATCACTGCGAGAGATGATAACAAAAACGTTTTAACTAGAAAGTAGATAAACGTTTTTCTCATACCAGCGACGACGTTCGCTTCCTCAATTCTCTCCAACCACTTATTTCTATATAGTTCTACTATGATGATTTTACCAAGATTCTTCATTATCGTTTTCGAAGAGAACGACGATAAAGATATCTTTCGAATATCGACTTACCAGGTGTAAAGTTGACAGGCTTCTCCTTGAACCCAAGACAACTAACGTAGAAATGACCCAGCTTCTCGAAGACACCAACCATCCGACCGGTTTCGTTTATTAACATTTCTGAAATAAAATAAAAAAGAAAAAAAAAAAAAAAAAAGAAAAAAAAAAGAAAAAAAAATAGAATAAATTGGAATTAGTTAATCAAATTTTCTATATCGATCTAACGATACAAAATCATGAAGAAAAATTGTTAATAATATTTATAATAATATTTATGATTAATAAGAATTATTTTTTTTTTTATTTTTTATTTTTTTTTTTTTTTGTTATTTGATTAATTAATCAATTAATATCAACAAATCTGACGATACAATCGTAAATAAAATTTTGATATGATTGTTTTGAAAATATTAATGATCACAAAAAATGAATGCTCATGAAAATCTTATTTTCTCATGTTTGCTAACGAATCAATGAAAACTAATGAATTCAATAAATAATCGTATATTGATTATTGATTCTATATATACTATCTCTCTCTCTCTTTCTCTTTTTCTTTTTTAAATTCTAAATCTTAAATTTTAAATCAATTTATATCTCAACATTGTCTGATGGATTACCAAATAATAGATCAAACATTTCGTACTTTTATTAAAAAAGTATTATATTATATATATATATATATATATATATATATATATATTAAATTGTTTAATAGAAAATTTCATTAAAATTTCATTAAAATTTTATTAAAAAATTTAATATCATAACAATAAATTATTTGCAATAATGTATTAATCTCAACTACGAATATTTTTCTATATCATTTTAAATTAAATTTTTACAATAAGAATTTAATGCTCATTGCAGAAAATTGATCGACTTACTATATAATAAAAGGATCTTTTTTTTTTTTTTTTTTAAATAATCATCAATTGTCATTCATATACAAACACAAACTTCGCGTACGCGTGTATACACACACACACACACACGTGCACACAAATAGGTATCTCATAATATCATTAATATCAATTAACACTAATTTGAATTAATAGATTCGCATTCAAAATAGGTATAAATAAAATGTAACAATACTATTCTCCTTTGTTCTATCAAAATAAATTTTTCATGTCAACGCCGATTAGTCAAATCTTTTACGACAGGATTATTAATTACATTTGACAACTTAAATTCTTGGAAAACCTATTAAAATAATAAATTTACCGTGACCCTTGCTCTTACCCTTTGCCCTTACCCTTATCCATGATCATGTTCATGTTCATTCTGGTACTTTTGTTCCGTGATTGTGATCCTTGATCGTGAACCATGATCCATGAACCGTGACTCGAGAGAAAAAAAACTTAAACTTAACTAAAGGCTTATCATTTAAAATTAGGGCTTCATCGTTCGTGATGTTCACTGAACAACCTACTTATCAATGATTACCACTAATGAAAAGAAAAAAAGAAAAAAAAATCAAAAAAAAGAAGAAGAAGAAGAAGAAGAAAGAGAAGAACAAATCATCAAAAAGAAAGCTACTTCAATCGCCAAAAGAACTTGTATAGAGCCATTGATTTCAATATTTCCCTCAATAAACTCCTACACATCCTACATGGAATAACAAAAGTATTACTTATGTATGTATGCATTTATGTATATATATACATATATATATATATATATATATATATATATCTAAGTATGTATCTATGTATGTACGTATGTATATATCGACGAAAGCTCTTTAAAAATAGAAACATTCAAAAATAGTCGATAGAAACAAGTAGTAGTATAATATGAAAACCTCAGATAAAACAAATGTTGATTGTTGCTTGAAATGTTGCTTCTGTCTTTTCCGATATATATCCTTTTGAATAAGAACCTTTACAAAGTCTGACTGAAGGTAACAACACAGACAAAAGGTAACAGATAGAACATCTTTTCCAAAGGTAAAGTGTGTAACCCACAGAGAGAGAGAGAGAGAGAGAGAGAGAGAGAGAGAGAGAGAGAGAGAAAGAGAGAGAAAGAGAGAGAAAGAGAGAGAAAGAGAGAGAACGTACATATGTAACTCTACGGAACGTTAGATCGTTTCGTTCCTAGCTTTTCGATGTTCAATGAGAACAGTACACAGAGAGGAAGAGAATGAGAGAGAATGAGAGAAAGAGAGAGAGAGAGAGAGAGAGAGAGAAAGAGGAATACAAGGAGATTCGTATGTGGAACACGACGAGATCTATCGTAGAACATTGAGAATATCACATACATTCTTATGCATATAAACGTATACATATATACAATATATATATATGTATTTATATATCTATATAGATATGTAGATCTATATGTATACCTATATGATATCTATATGTATATCTATATGATATCTATATGTATATCTATATGCATATGTATATATATATATATATATATATATATATATATATATTCTAGCCCTACGTGTAAGATATATCGATTAACGTGAATTATTTATAGTACGGACAAGCAAGAGTACTTGATTCGTCCTTTAGCCCCGTGTATCTTATGTACTATGGTTCTTAAATCTAGCTTCACGACGAACTCATCAATTTATTCAACTACCAACTACTACACTTTGCTATGCTATACTATGCTATGCTATACTATGCTTTGCTATACTATGCTATGCTATGCTATGCCATAGTTTCTTCTCTTTTATTTACGAAATTTTCATTCCTTTCGTCTTCATCTTCGTCTTCGTCTCCATCTGTTCCTTTTTCTTCGTTTTTTTTTCTTTTTTTTTTTTCTTTTCTTTTTTCATTTTTATATCTCGGGAATACTTTTTACGTCAGTAATACAAGACTTTATTATGGCTCTCTTTATTTGCTCTCACATTAGCAAAGTATTCTATATACATAGACATATCTTGTTTGTACGTAACATCACGTTAAACAGAATCGTTATTTATTCCAAGAGTTCCAATTAAATTAATTGCATTAGATCGTTAAATAATTATTATAACAATATTGATATTTTATTCTTGAACCTTTAAATGTATGTACGTATTCGTAGAATTATTATATATAATATTAGCTAATGGAATTTAATTTAATTTACATTATAATATATACATACATATATATATAATGTATAATTATTTAATTATGTATTAAATAATATATACATATATATATATATATTTATAATTATTTAATTATGTATTAAATTTCGCAAGAAAAATTGATATAATTGTTTAAATTATACGTATCAGTTTGACAAATAACAATACAATTAAAACTATACGATTTGTAAAAATGTATATTTTTTATCATTGACAAAACGTTCATAATCATTAATTTAATTATACATGTACAAATTTATGTTGTAAATATTCAAATGTAAAAAAAACTCGTCGAAATGACAAAAGACATTTTTATCTTATTATTGATTAATTAATTAAATAAAGAAATTTTACAATGATTATACGTTTAAATAATTCATAATATATTAAATAATAACGTGATAGATTAATTAATCGTAATAAAGAAAATAATATGATTAAATGTAAAAATTCCCTTAAAGGAAAGGAAAAAAACTTACTTAATATTTTAAAAGGAAAAAGGATTTATGTGTGTACGTTATAGACGTTAGTTTCGAACGATGTTAACTCTGCTACGATCTGCCAGTGACTGACATATTTAAAAACAAAACAAAAAGAATAGAAGATCATAGAGGACACACGAACGTAGCGATCACATCGATCAGGACAATCTATTTGTCTACATATTTTCCAATGAAATGTAACGAGCTTAAAAATTGACGAATCGAACGAACTATAGTATTGTTTGAGTTTTCTTTAAATCGAGATAATAAAAAATATAAAATTACATGGATTTATATTTAATACACACAAACACACACACACACACACACACACACAGAGAGAGAGAGAGAGAGAGAGAGAGAGAGAGAGAGAGAGAGAGAGAGAGAGAGAGAGAGAGAGAGAGAGAGAGAGAATAGAATAGACAGATAGACATTTAAATTAATTCTTAAAATATAAATTCTGAAATGTGTATCAATAATATGATCAGTCTTAAATCAATTGTACTTTTTTAAATTCTATTCGATAAAAGTGCTTATTAAAAAATTAATAATAAAATTGATAATAAAAATAATAAAAATGATCAAGGGAAATAATTAATAACATAATAATAATACAATAATAATAACAATGATATTAATGATAATGATGTTAACAATAGACGTGATTTCTAAATGGAACTAAAGTAGCATAAGAAAAGTAAAACATTATCTGAAGAAAAAAAAATTGTTTCGTTGAATTTGGTCTTTTCTACGGAACATTGAAAAAATGACGATGATAAAACAACTCATTCTTTCTTTCTTTCTTTCTTTCTTTCTTCTCTCTCTCTCCTGTCTCTCTCTCTCTCTCTCTCTCTCTCTCTTTCTCTATCTCCTTCTCTCTCTCTCTCCTTCTCTCTTTCTCTCTGTTTTTCTCTTCCTTTCTTTAAAGGCATTCTCGCGAACGAGGACAGACCATTCGGATATGAGTAAACGAGCGTTTATTCATAATGACGGTAACAAAACTTAGCCGCCGTCTTCCGGAAATTATACCAAACTATTATATTTATAACTTTCGTTCTTTTCTTTTTACTATAAAGCTAAATATTACAAGCAAAATATTGTAAAACGTTCATACAATGTACATCGCTTTAACTATTTTTATGGAGATAGGAATAAAATGTAAGTGTGGTAATAAAAAAGTTATGATTACTTAGCTTACCATGCATTATTATTTTTTGGTTAAGTAACATAATAGTATATAAGTGAACATAATAAGGTAAGTACGAAATAAGTGCTGAATAAATCCATGGTAAGCACAAAATTCTAATTACGAAAAGAACATCTTTCGAATTTTCGATCATTCAATTACGTATATTATCGATTATCTATAGATCTTTTATACCTTATTTTTAATAAATAAAATAAAATTTTTACTATTGAAGTAAAAATTTAAACAATTTCATCATAATTATGTCTTTATTAGGAAAGAAAAATAATCCGAGTTTTCGATCTTTCAATTTCGTACACTGATGATTAATAATAGATTTTTTTTAAATAAACAAAATAAAATTTACATAAATATTTAATCGTAATATTTAATAATCTCCAAATATAATTATAATGAAAATTTATTAATGATTTCATTGTAATTATCTTCTTATTACGAAGGGAAAAGAAAAAATTCAATTTTTAAAATTATTAACAAAATCGATTTCATTATAACGACATTATTGCAATATTTAAATAAATAAAGAATAAAAAATTTTTGAAAATGGCGTTTGTTTCAAGTCTCTACGACTTTTCGTTCCGAAGATATCGCTTTCGAAAGATTTCCATTCATAATTCACATAGTACAGCTGTTCGTAGTAATAGTAGTAGTAGTAGTAGTAGGCCGCGTAAATTCTCAGAATTTATGTAGGTCAGTATGTCACCAAGTTAATTCGAATGAAATTACGAAGTTAGTGGGTCAACGTAAATGTCTTTTTTTAAATGAGAATATTTCCGAAACTAAAAATCATAAAGACTTGAATCAAATATCATTTTAAAGGGCAGAATTTTCTTTATTTTTTCAACATATTGTTAATAATTAATTAACAATTTGTTATAAACAATTTTTATAAATAAATTTTTACGAAATATATTCATCTTATTTTGTCAAAAATAAAAGAAGATTTAGATTGCGTTTCCGATTTTTAAAATGACATAAATTAATAAATAATTAATAAACAAATTAGTTTTTTATCGAACAAACAATTTTTGTTTTACATTATTAGTAAACCACGTTCTGCATTTACATGGCAATATCTCCCTGACTAAAAGTCATAGAGACTTGAATCAAATATCATTTTAAAGGGCAGAATTTTCTCTATTTTTTCAATATATTGTTAATAATTAATTAACAATTTATTATAAACAATTTGTTATAAACAAATTCTTACGAAATAAATTAATGTATTTTGTCAAAAAAAAATTCAAACTGAGACTCCGATTTATAATATTACATAAATTAATAAGTAATTTATATAATTGATTTATTATTTGGTTAAATTAGAGCCGCAAAATTCCTAGATTATTTTAAAAATCAATTACTCTTATTCGACATTTACCAGATTAATTTTTTTTCTAGATTTTAGAACTTTCAACTCCGACTAGGAACAATTGCCCTGTACAATAAATAAATAACTTTCTATTAAATCTAACAAACAAATAAATAAATACTCTGTATAACAAATAAATCACAACAATTATAATATAAATTATCACGATAGAAATAAATCGATAAATAAGGAAGTCATATTTAAAATAAAAAATTTGAATTACAAAACAGAAGAAAGGAAAATCTTTAAAAAAAAAAAGAAAGAAAAAAGAACGATACAGGAATATCATGTGGTATAAAAAGGAATAAAATAATTCTTTTCTTTAACGAGACTAACTGTATTTTTGTAAAAAGAAAAAGAACATTTATTATTCCGAGGACGCGTTCGAGTTTCGAAGGAGAAGTAAAAGAGAAAATTATGTTTATGAAATAGCCGTGTTCTAAGTTGATAGCGTGCAGAAATAAGTAAGATATGTTAATGTACGTGTACGCATAAGTTCGTCATATGCAATCATGTTTGAACAATATATGTATTGTATATGTACATAAAATGACAAGTTAATGTTAATCCTAAGACGCCGCATGACGATTGCATATCACGAACAATTCTTTGCTATGTTTCTAATGATCGATATATACGAAAACTTGTACATACATACGTTCTCGTACATAAAAAAATATAATGCGTATAGCTATCATGTTTTACAATATACTTTTATTCTCACTTTAAATAACTATCGACGATTTTTATACATTTTGAAAAAAAAAGTCTAATGAAATATTTTAATGTAAGTAATTTATTAAGTCATTTTAATGAAGTAATTTAATGTTAAGCTTATAATTGTTAAGATAATAATGTTAACGTTAATGTTGACGTTAATGTTAAGATAATAAATTGATTTGAATCTGTTTCAATAAATAAAAAGAAAATTAAAAAAAAAAAAAACATCACAAATATAATAAATTACATAGAAAAAATAACCTCGATATTTTCATAGTTCTCATAATTCTGTTTTTTTTTTCTTCTACTCTCTCTAGTTATTTAAATTAATACTCAGAAAATATATAAGAATCATATTTTACTTTTATAATTTTTATATTATTATTATATAATTATTATATAATTATTATATAATTATTAATATTTAAGGAACTACTTTAATTCGATTAAATCGTAATTAATAGTAAATATAATGTTAGATTAATTGATATTAGTCATATAAATATATAAACAAATAAAAATAAACATATTATTAATTTTATTATTATTAATTTCGCAAAATAAAAATGATAATAGAATTGATAATAATGTTACTGCATTATGGTAAATGATAATGTTATTGTTCTAAATATATATAAAAATCTTATTTTTTCTTTTTTTTTTCTTTGTTTTTTTTTTTTTTTTTTTTTTAGATATCCAAATAATCCAACAAACTAGATTTTGAAAATTAACCTTTACTTTCTTTGTCCAACAAGTATTATGTAAATATTTTCAAACACTCGAAAACTTTTCATCTCGACTATCCAAATGCTTGCACTCGCCTAGTCTTACAAACTTGGCAACTTAGGTTGATTGAAACTTTTAGGCGTTTCTAAAGAAAGAATAAGATAGAAAAAAGAAAAGAGAGAGAGAGAAAGAGAGAGAGAAAGAAAGAAAGAGAGAAAGAAAGAAAGAAAGAGAAAGAGTAAGAGCCAAAATAGCTATTGTAGAATAACGCCTTCAAACTATTCTCTCTAACTACTTCAGTTGTCGACGTTTGCACCTTTGTTTCATTTCTACAGAGAAATGTGAAATGGAAGATCGCGGTGATGTCGACTTTCTCATTCTCGTCTATTTGTCCCTGTCTTTCTTTGTCCTTCTTGGTTTCATGTCAATTAAACAAAGATAAAATACAACACATGTACGTACATATGTATGTACTTATGTATTTATGTATTTACGTATCTTTTTCCCAATTAAAAATGATAGAATTAGATGAGATATTATATTAACGTCGTTTAATATTTTTTATCATTAATTAACTAATTAACGACAAACTCAAATTTTCTTTATTTTGTATACGTATTATTATATAGCTTTTTGTTTTATTCATTGAAATGATAAAATTAAATGATAAATATATTTTTATCTCGTCTAATAAATTTTATTATCAACTGTTTTCGTAAGATACTCGAGTATTCTTTATTTTTATCGAACTCTTTTTCCACTGGCAATAAAACTATCTTTTTTATCTTTTCTGTTTCCTTTTTTTCTTGATTTCTCTCTTTCTCCCCCGCCCCTCTCTTTCTCTCTTCTCTCTTTCTCTTTCGTCGTTTCAATCGCATACGAGTAAGTGCATCTTTCTTTCAATTGCACTAAACATTTCAAGGAAGATAGTAACGATGCAACAACGGTTGTCAGGAAGTTGCTAATGACTCTGGATTTCTCGTCTTTCCGTCTTTAAATGCACGTACAACCAGTTACAATCTTTTTGTTAAACTCGTGAAGACATGAAACCGACCAAGTGAACGATTCTATTGTCGTTAGCAAACTTACTTGCAAGTTTCAACGACCAAAGTCGAAAAAAGATCCGTCCTTTTTTTTTCCCCTAAATCTTTTCAATTTTTATTTTACTAACTTGAAACTTAAGAGACAAAAAAAGAAAAAAAAAAAAAGAAAAAAGACCAAAGTATATCTTCTCACTCCAATCTTATTACAAAGTAGATCACGAAAGTATTTAAGAAAATTTTCTACGAGTTTTTTTTTTATGTATTATAAGATAAATAAAAAAAAAAAAAAGAATTGACTTTACTTCGACATTTATTATTCTAATTAGTATCGAAATTTGTTAAATGAAACGATGGAAAAAAGAAAAAAGAGAAAAATAAAAATACATAAAAAATTGACTTATCAATATTAAACAAATTAATATTATAATTTAAAAGTTATTCGAAGTTATTCGAATTCTAAATGATATATATTATTAATGACGAATTGTAAAAATCAAAAACCAACATAAATTTGATCTATCGTTATACGTATTATTAATAAGCAAAAAAAAACACACACACATACACAGACCTATACACGGAAAAAAGGAAATGAGGATTGTTTATTTTAAATAATGAATAGATATGATAAACACACAAGAATAATAGATATTAAACTATCCATTCGTATAGTTTTTCTGATACGTTGGTAACATTAACAGAGCAAAACGTTGATAGTATAAATCACGATCATCCTACAACACCATAAAGATATATATCTCTATGAGTACATTCATAGCAACAAAGCATGATCTGGTTACTCAACGATATTCCACGATACATGAAATACCATTCTAGCGTACTATTATCCCGTAATACGTAGATATACGTAATACAGTAATACATAGTGTATGTGAATGTTCGAAGACACGAAATGTGCCATAAAAGATAGAGAAATCCTATTAGAAAAGAGAGAAAAGACATTTTTGCAGTTGAAATAAATCTTTCTATTTTCCGCTCGATAATGTCATCCCTCTACGATACTTATTCCTCCATTTAAAGAGCAATTTCGGAACATTATCTCCTTTTTATTATTATCATTATTATTATTATTACTATTACTATTATTTTTATATTATTTTTACGTTAAGTGACAAAAAATAATCAACCGCCGTGATGGTTTTTCATGTACAAAATCAATGATTTTACTTGCAATACTTTTAATATATATATATATATATATATATATATATATATATATATATATGCACACAACTATGTCATACTTGAGTTTAAAAATAGCACGATTGAATTTTTGCCGATGTAAAAGCTCCCGTGTGGGTCTATCGATCGTCCGCCATTTTTACTCTTCTCGATGATGTCCGATATCGTTTTTAACGCCGAATGACATCGATCTTTATAACAATGTATTCTTATCTTTGAATAACATATTTGTATATATACATATATACATATGTATATGATATATATACGTATGTGCGTTATGTGTTGTATATATATATACATATATATATATATATATATATATATATATATATATATATATATATATATATAGTAAACGTGAGAAGAAAAGCTTGATATGCGTTTAGGTTTGTGGTTATATGCGTTGCGGTTTTCTTTGTGTATATGTGTATTCCTGACCATGACGATGATTGTGGTTAAACCGAGATATCCTCTCACGTTTAACATCCCTTCCGCTAAAATTCAATCAATCTTGTCATTTTCAGTGACAGAACTGTCAAAATTGATGGTTTCTTTAATGTTAATCTTTTAATTTCATACCGTATGATATATGCTAATTGTTCTTATAATAAAAATATATTTCATTATTGATCCTTTTTATCCAATTATTATTTCGTTAATTTCATTATCGTTTAACATTATTTCATTATTATTAAACTATCTTTTTCATTGTGAAAAAAATGTCAAATATAAACGTCGTCGTATCAAAACTTCGCTTCGTTCATTCAATGTCATTGGCATTAATAAATACGATATTTAAATTAAAAACGATAATTATATCTATACGTGATAAAATAATACATTAATACGTTCAAAACGATTAATACAAAATTTTTCTTACGGAAAATAAAGAAGGGAAAAAAAATATCAGAAATAAAAAAAAATATATTATAATCATTTATAAAATATATCATTTATATATATATATAAATATATATATATATATTATTTAATAATATTTGTATTTTAAATAATATGAAAAATGTTATCGTAAATCAATAAGAAGATCAAAAATTTAATATACATAATGCACAATTAATATATATAAAGTAAAAGGATTAAACATTTTTCTTGGATGAATTCGTATATATGAACTTGAAAAAGAAGAGTAAAGATTCAATTCACTGACTTTTCAAGTCTTTTCAAGTTTGCAACGGGGTGCTTCTTTTCTGAGAAGTATTCAAAAAAAAAAAAAAAAGAAAAAGAAAGAAAGAAAATAAAAAAAAAGAAAACAAAAAGAAAAAAATGGAAGAGTGAAGTAAGGTACTTCATTTCTCGTTACTTCTTTTCGACAAAAAAAAAAAAAAAGGAAAAAAAAAAGAAAAAAAGAAGAAAAAAAGAGAAAAGAAAGAAAAGAAAATAGAAAGAAAAAGTAATGATTGACCTTAAGAAAAGAAAGAGATGGATGTATATCATGAGTTTACGCGGAAGATGACGCTGAGATTCGCTACACTGAGATGTACCCGGGACAATACAAGCATTTTATTAATATTTATTATCTTTTTACTTTTTATTTTTTATTATTTCTATAGATATTTCGTAGAAAATAAAATCTATATGATAATAATAATAATAATAATAATAATAATAATAATAATAATAATAATAATAATGATAATGATAATAATAATAGTAATAATAATAATGATAATAATAATAATAATAATAATAATAATAATAATAATAATAATAATAATAATAATAATAATGATAATAATAAAATACTTATTATCGTGATTAATCTTTCTTGTGACTATAAAATCGTGTGTGTGTGTGTGTATGCGTGCGTGTGTATATATATATATATATGAATGACCTATATAAAATTTACTCATTGTTATTTCTTTTCATTTATAAAGAATTAAATTATATATATATATATATATATATATATATATATTTAATTTAATAAAAAGAACAAATAAAAATCCTAAAGAATTTTTTTAATTAACAATTGTTGATCTCGTTTCATTTCTTTTCTCTTCCTTTGCAATTTTTTCGAACAATGAGCAATTCAATAAAATACAATATACAATATAAATGTATGATGTTGAAATACTTTTATGAGTTTAAAATTGAGTAACGTGTGATAACTTGTCCATGAAGAACTTTTATCATTTTGAAATGATCTTTCTTTTCTTTTTTTTTCTGCTTTTTGTTTTTTTTTTCTTTTTTTCTTTTTTTTCTTTTTTTTTTTTTTTTGATTTCTTTCTAAAATTTGATCTTCTCGCATGTAATGTCAAAAAGTTTCTAAAACCTCTATTCTATTCAGTTGATGTAGTTTTTAAAAAGAGAAGTTGAAGCGAGAACAAGCAGTAACGCTTTTTTAATGGTTCTTCGTCCTGTTGAAAGAGAATTACGGTTGAAGTTTCATCTTCGTATATTTCCTCAAATTAAGCTTCAATAGTATTCCCTTTATTATAAAGAAATTTTCATTTTAAAATTGTTAAAACAAAAAATAATTGCTTAACGATATTATTAACTTATATAAGAATATAAAATATATCATAGGTACATATGTATTATATACATGTATAAATGATACATTTAAACTTAAATAATAAAATATTGCAATTGTATATGTAATTATGTTATCAACATGAAGTTAATATAATCGATAAAATTAATAACAAAAATATAAAAAAGAAACATATATATATATAAAAAAAAAATAAATAAATAAAACTGTAATATCATTACTAATGATAATTCTTAAACGATTTTAATAATTATTGATTATAATACGAACTGTAACAATGAAAAAAAAAAAGAAAAAATAATAATAATAATAATAGAAATAATAAAATTAATATCAACGACAAATCACAATAACATTATTGATACAACGATAAGAATTTCTGTCAAAAATAATTCCAACAATTCTTGACAATGAAAACAACAAAATCACACCATCGTATTCTTTAATAAATATCTAAATTTATATCATTAAAAAAAAAAAAAAAAAAAAAGAAACCAAACGATACTTCTCATTAATACAATCGATACGATTAATATAATGTAATGAATATAATGAAAACAAAAATAAAATAAAATAAAATAAAAGCAACATTCGAAAATTTTCTGAAACATAAATAAACTTAAAAAATGAAAAAAAAATGAAAAGAAAAAAATAACAATTAATTACATAAATTGTTAGAAACAAAGACGAAAATACATATGAACATACTTACATATGTACATATATATACATACATACGTAAAATGATCGATTGCAATGGGTCACCCGGTATATTGGCATACGCTTGAACCTATTGTTCCTGTTAAGGTCGCAAGCTCTGGCTTTGCTAGAACGTACGCGAATCGCGTGGCGCCGGTTTTACTTGCCGCATCGATCATACGTAATACACAGTCGTCGAGCATCATTCTCAAAAACGAGGTCGTACTAGTTATCCCAACTCATTTATTTATCGTATTTTCCTTCTATCCTTACGAAATTAATGCTTACACGATATTTCTTTTATTTCTGACAATTTTTCGTTTGCTCCATCGACCACGAACCCGGACTACTATCCTTCTTCCCCCACTACCAATCCACCCGATCACCCAATCTCCACCCATTTACTACTATCCAAAAATATATTATATATTACATAGGAAGAGTTCATCATTATATGCATATGTACATACAAAAAGGCCGGAAAAGTTTTTAAAAATGGGTCAAAACTTCCTAGATGATTTTAAAAAATCAATCAATCTTTTTCGAGAGACTTATTCATTCAAGTTCGCAGATAAGCTTGTGGTTTTACAAGCTAGTCTTACAGTTTTACAATCCGAAAAAAAAAAAAGAGAAAAAAGAAGAAAAAAAAAAAGAGAAAAAAGAAGAAAGAAAACAAGATGAGGAAATTAGCCTGATTCGAAAAACAATCGATTGGTAATTGATATTTAAAAATCATCCAAGGACTTTTCCATTCTCCCCATGTACATAACAATTAAAAATTATTTTCATTCTTATAGTCATAATATATTGATCGAAGATAAAAAAAAAAAAAAAAGAAAAACAAAATTCGCCTTTTTTGTTCGTGTTCTTTTTTCTTTCCTTCATGCATTTAAATATTATTTAAATAAATTAAATTAAGTAAATTTCGAAATTTTTCTAATTCACTTTTATCTACTTTAAGAGTATGACTTTTAATTATAATAACAAAGAAGAGAAAAAAAAAGCAGAAGATAGAAGAAAGAACAGAATGTTAATTATTAACAAATTTATTAAATAATTTTTTAATAATATGGCTAGCTATTTAAAATTCTTTTTCAAAAAAAAAAAATAATAATAATAACGATAATGAGAAGAACGTTAATTGTTTATTAAACCAAACTACCTCCTGCTTACTACTTACATATATATATATATATATATATATATATATATTCATATACGTAAGTATACACATGTAAGTACATGTGCGTAAACAACAATGCATTTGCATTCTTATCGAACGAATGCGTTTCATGCATTAACGAAAATTAGAATCCCCTCCTAGGAAGAACCATTTCCCGAGGAAGATGTTTTCCGAAGGAAATAAAAGGGATAGATAGATAGATCGCACACAAACAGTTACGAACTGTTTACACGGTAGTCTTTATACATTATGTAGATGTTTACTCAGAATTCAATTATTTTTTTCCTTACATTAAATCTAGAATGGATTTTTAATAGAATAGAAAAAAAAAAAGAAACAAAAAACAAGAAAAAAAAAAGAAGAAGAAGAAGATACGATAAGTTTATTAACAAAAAAGGAGAGAACATAATATAATGCTAATATATTTAATAAAATGCTAATATTTCTGAAAAAAAAAAAAAAAAGAAAAAGAAAGGAAATAAAATTCTCTGAGAAAGGTATAATACTTCTTATCGAATCTAATAAAATCTATATTCGATGAACTATCTCTTGATACAAAAGAGAAACACATAGACTAACATTTTTAATATCTTAGATATATATATAAAAAGAGGAAGATATATATATATATATTTAGATGTGAAAAGAGAAATCAATTAATATTTATATTGCAACAATTTCGACGGAAATAATTTGTAACACTTCACGTGGATCACTTTTAATACCAAGTATATAAAAACGAAAAAAGAGAGGAAAAGAGAAAGAGAAAGAGAGTGAGAGAGAGAGAGAGAGAGAGAGAGGGAGAGAGAGAGGAAGAGATAGAAAGAGAGGGAAGAGAAAAAGAGAGTGTATAGTTTACGAGTAGAAACTGATAGTATTCTTAGTGTTTTTCTTTCATTAATACCACAGCAAAGCAACGAAAGTCTTTTTTTGCCCTCCACTCTCTCTCTCTCTCTCTCCCTCACACACATATACACACACAAATGTATATATATTCTCTCATCTCGACCAAGGAAGGATCTTGCAATTGGAGAAACCGTAACGTGAATAACACTTTTGCTGCGTGATGCTTTAGTAGGGGAAATGGTGGATTGGGGTGTAGAACAGAAAAAAGAGTGAGTGAGAGAGAGAGAGAGAGAGAGAGAGAGAAAGGAAGAGAGATAGAAAAAGAGAAAGGGAGGAAGGGAGAAAGAGAGAAAAAGAGAAAGAATTGAAAATGAAAAGAACGTACTTCAAGTTTACCATGCCCTTTCAACTTTTCCACCGCACGAGGAACTTCTCAGCGTACAGACGGCTCGTTACGATTTAATGAACCGACGCCGGTCTGGTAGCTTTCAAATTTTCGAACGAATTGTTCGACATCCGTAAAATTTTTTACGCGGTGGTCGTCCTTGATCGTCATGATTATTTCATACTTCAATGGAAAATCTATTACGAAATATATTCGAACTTTCATAATTCTTCTCTTTTTATTAAATACTATTCCTTCATCGTTCTTATTCTTAATATTTCTCTCTTACATCATATATCCATTAATTATAACATATTAATTTTATTAATAATTTAATTCGTGATTACTTTGTTTATTTATTTATTTTTTCTTTTTTGCAAATACATCACGACATAATAATTTTTATATAAAAATAATTTTTAAACAAAAAATATATCCAATTTATTATATGAACAATTGAATTTTTATATTATCCATTAATAGATAATTTCAATTAATTGATGTACGATTATCTTCGCTCGTTAGACGTTATTTGAAAATAAATTTTATTCTTTATAAACGAAGTCAAATTAAATTTTTTTTACAAATACATATATACCTATATACATGTGTACGTATATATGCGTCTTCTATAAAAATTATATCTGAGTTAGCAATGGTTCTTAGCCATATTTCTTTTAATTTACCATTTATATATATATATATATATAATTTTTTTTTTTTTTTGATTAAACGAAGATAACAAGGAACAATAAATCGCCTATTGTCTATTTAAAGACGAACTTGACCCCTTTAAATACGATTAATCGGGTTTGTTGAAAATGCATACATGTAGATCCCCCTTTCCCTTTCTCTTTTCCCTTCCCTCCCCGCTACCCCCTCAACGTTTTTCTATCTTACGTAAAATCAACTACTAACTAAGGCTTCATCACCGACACTTCGGCAATGAAGAAGAGGGCCAGGGATGATAGCGATTAGCCAATTCTGATGCTCAAGACAGGTTTCAAACGTTTCTATTGATCTATCTAACGAAAGTGAGGATACTCTGAATGATATCAATCTAATTTGATAAAGAAAATTAAAAATTACCAAATGTATTACAGATGACTTTATCATGACTTCATCATTGATCTTTATTTATAATTAATTTATATTCATTATTAATTAATGTAATTAATATTCTTTAATTAATTTATATTCACTAGATTATAATAACTAGAGTGAATGATTGTAACGAAGATAAAAATTGTTTCCAACATTTTATATATGGGCTATTTTTGAAATCTATATATGTAGAAAGAGAGAGAAAGAAAGAGAGAGATAGAGAGAGATAGAGAGAGATAGATAGATAGATAGAGAGAGAGAGAGAGAGAGAGAGAGAGAATGTTGACAAGTCGTGCTGATATAAACATTTAAATCGAATCTCGTAAAAAAGGAAGGAAAAAAAGAAAAATAAAAAATGTCGGGTAAAATGAAAAGAAAAATTCTTCTCTTTAGAAAAATTCTTTTTACGAAAATAACTAAAAGAAAATCTGGCATTGGTTAGAAGCTTTGCTATCAGCTGGTGTAGTTGAAAGAAGAAGAAGAAAAAGAAGAAGAAATGAAAGAGAGAGGGAAAGAGAAAGAGAGAGAGAGAGAGAGAGAGAGAAAAAGAGAGAGAGAGAGAGAAAAAGAGAGAGAGAGAGAGAAAAAGAGAGAGAGAGAGAGAGAGAAAAAGAGAGAGAGAGAGAGAAAAAGAGAGAGAGAGAGAGAGAGAGAGAAAAAGAGAGAGAGAGAAAGAGAGAGAGTATGAAGAATAGAAAGAAAAGGTGGGTTACTTTTCATTCTTTTTGGCCAACTCGACCGTACGTCACACGATTCTCCTACTTACTTTTTCTTCTTCCTCTTTGACGCCATAAGAAAAACGACGACTCCTTTCTAAATTCTGCCAAGATAGATTTATCTCGAGAGAAAGAGAAAGAAAGGGAAAGAGAGAGAAAGAAAGAGAGAGAAAACATTCGTTAATGCGATTCTATCGATTTTTGAGCGTTTATTTTAGTTCTTAAAAAAAAAAAAAAAAAACCCCCTAATGTTCAACTAAAGAAAACAAATAGAAAGAGTTTTCTTCCATAATTAGATCCCAATTTTGTAAGATAACGTTGAAATTTCTTTTATTCTTTTTCTTTCTCCCTTTATCTTTCGCGAAAGAATATTATAAGAAAAAAAAAAAAAGAAAAAAAAAAAAGAAAGAAAGAAAAGGAATGTCCAATTGCTTCATTTCCAATTTCTGTATATTTCAATTTATTCTTAATACATCAATTACTGTATAAAAAAAAAAAAAAAAAATTACGAATGAAACAATTGAAATGAAAATGGAATAATTAAAGAAGAAAAGAAAAGAAAAAAAAGAAATTGGTCCAATGTTAATTTCCTAAAAGTTTATTCTAATCTTTAAGCTTAGACTTAACGTTATGAATAATGTCATAAAAAGAAAAAAAGAAAAATTTAATATAAAATAAACGTTAAATTAATAATAAAAATTTTCTAACGATTGAAATTTCATACCGAAAGAAAATAAATTATCAGTATGATTTTATACCTTAAGCTGGTAGAAATAGAGAGAGAAAGAGAGAGAGAGAGAGAAAGGGAATTCAAAGTTTTCGACAAGTTAGCTAACTTAACTGATGTAGAAAGATAAATCATAAGTATAACTTACTATGAATATGTTCGTCGATTTGTGCCTGCAACATATTGAAACTCGAACTTGGTTGATAGGGCTGTTGATCGCGAAAACCACCGCAAGCAAACTGATAAAAGTCCTTGCAAGGATCCACACCTCTTTTCATTGAAGCCAAGATCCTATTCGAGGCTTCTATGCAGGCCTTCGTTTCGCAAATACCTTCCGGACCGTCTCGTTCTCTAATACATGCCTCGTCCTAAAACATTCATTATTAATTTATTAATTTAATAAGTTTCCTTTTTTCCAACGACAAAAATATTCAAGAAACATATGTACATTAAATCAAATAAGTGTATTAAAATGTAGATATTAATATACATTTATTAATTTAATCAATTATAAATAAAGTTACTAGAATTATTATTTATATAGAATTATTTTTTTTTTAATTATAAAAATATATATATATATATATATATTTATACACATATATTTTTAACCAATCATTGGTGTTACTAAAATTATTATTTTATTAATTATTATCGATTAATATTCATTAAGATAATTATTATAATGATTTCTTCTTTTTTGTTAATGTTGTAAAAAACTCTAATTAGGAGTTATCATTATGATTTAGAATGTTTTATTTTCTTCTTCTTTTTTTTTGTTTTTGTTTTTTTTTTACTTGTAAATTTGTATTAAATTGGATTAATTGATAACTAGTAAAAATATATTTAATGAAAAAAAAAAAAGAGACTATACATGAAATGCGAACGACAACTATTGCAGATCACACTAACACGATGATATCTTTTTAAAAGAAAACACATCATGGATTTATTAACGAGATCGATCCACTTAACGAACCGTGACGTTCCTCAAACGAATTCCTCACTCATTATATTAATAAAAAGAAAAAAGAAAAAACAATAAAAAAAAAAAGAAAGAAAGAAAAAATATATTTCGTCGAATTTAATATTATATAATGCAAATATATAGTATGATGTTATTAAATGTTATTATTAATAAGTATTCTAATTAAGATTAATATCTATCATCCAATTTAATTTTCTTTTTTATAAATATTCTAATCCTTTCTCTAATTATTTATAATAAAATTATGATTGAACAATTTACATTAAAAAACAAAAAAAAAAGAAAACAAACAAGAGCAAATTTAAATTATATTATATTACAAGAAATTAAATATAAAACTTATGAAAATTCTTTAAGAAATAAAATAAATATACTTTCTATATATTAAATGTGTGTTTGTGTTTGTGTGTGTGTGTGTGTGTATCTGTGTCTGTGTCTGTGTTACAAATATGTTCCCCTTTTACAAATTAAACATACATTTAATATATATTAATACTTTAATAATACTTCTTAATCAATTTATATTAATACGTGCGTATTAGAAAACATGTAGAAAAAAAAAATATTAACAAAATAATAAATAATAAAATAATAATATTAAATAATCCCAAGAATTTTTCTTAATTAAAATTAAAAAGAATCACACAATCTCAATTGCAATTAAACCTTTCAATAATCCTATTTACTTATCCTATCTGTGTGTCTCATTTAATCTTACTATCTCGTGTTACGTCCTTCTCGTTGAAGTAAACAAAAAAAGTCAATATCATTGACACGTAAATGATGTTAACACTTCTTGTTTATTTTTAACACAAGAGATTACAACAATGAATGAAAGAAGACACAAAAAACAAAATCAATTTGATATTATCTTGAAAATGAAGAAAAAAAAAAAATAATAATAATAATGATAGTAGGCATACATATCTTTCGAAATTCGTTTCTTGCTTTGATAGTAAGAAATAAAGGTCAGGATGAAGGGTAAAGACTAGAACCCAGTCGAGGTTGACATTTGCCTCGAAACCTTACCTTGAAATACGGCTTCGGTATGGTCTAGCACGTACTACGTACGCTTTTACGATTGATTTCGATAAGAACGTAGTTTGTTTATAAATAATACGATCAACAACAAATATTTCCTAAATAAGTTCATTCAATTTCACGTCCTTTAAATTAACATTGTGATTAATTTTATATATGTATTAATGCTTAACCATATTTCAAAACAATTATATACGTTACATGATATTATTATTTTACGTATATTATATGTATATTAGATATATATATTAGATATATTTAGATATATATATATATATATATATATATTACAATATTTACACAAAATATTATTTTTTTTATAATTTATTATATAATATAATATATTAATCCTTTGTATTATCGTTATAAAGAAAGCTGCTGTATATAAGATTCTTTTTCTTTTTATTTTTTTGTAAGAGTATATAATAATTTCTAATTTGATTAGAAATAAATAACTATTCTATATGTTATATATATATATATATATATATATATATATATATATATATATATTATAACTATAAGTTTAATAATTATATGTTACTATATAGTAGATAATAGATACAAAATAGATAAAAAAAAATTAACTTTGTGATCATTTAACAAACATAAGAATTTTTATTAGAAATCTCATTTTAAAATGTCATTCGATTAAAATAATATTTCATTAAATATTCATACCTAATATCACAAAGAAATACATTGATACATAATTTTTTAAATAACCAACTATTGTTTATAACTTGTCAATGAAATCATGACGCGTTAATTGAAATGATCGATAACATTCTTATATGCTACTTCTCATAGACGACTACGTTCAAAAGCATTTCGATTGTTACCGAGTCATTTGTGAAGTAACTTGGAGGTATCGTATATATTTGCTTCGATCGATAACGTTACGCAATCGGATGCAGCGAAAGAAAAAAGAAAAAGAAGAAAAAGAGAAAGAAAAAAAAAAGAAAAAAAAGACAAAGAAAGGAGAAGAGAGAGAGAGAGAGAGAGAAAGAGAAAATGAAAAAAAAAAAATAGAGCAAATATTTCCTTATCTATCTATTCCAAAGCTTTATAATTGGCGACTTGGAAGAAAAATGGTTTAAAATGTTTAATCTCTTCGAAAATCAGTAAAAGAAACTTTTAACGAGAAAGAGAAGAAGGATGAACGACAACGGAAGGCGTGTAATAGCCATCTTATCAGCAAAAGGCTTAGAGTTATCTTACTATGGCTTCACGATCAACATTAAGCAACTCGTAATTCAGTTAAAGGTCCTTGAGTAAAATTTACGATATATATATATATATGACTACGATAAGAGATTTATCTACAACGATAAATAACTTTTTACTAATTACAATTAAGAATAAAAATATATTTGAGAATTTTAAGAGAAGGATAAGTAAACATTTCTACGAATTTTTAATTATTTCCTATAAAATCCTTTTATCTTTAGATATTATTATGGATTAAATTGTTATCTAGATATTATCTCGATTTGAAATAAATACACATTTACTATATGGATTATTTTCTAATTGTATTTTTGTAATAAAAATTAATAGAAATTTCTCTAGACATCTTTTATGATTGTTTTGATATTGAATTATCAGATTCTTCGGTTAATTATAATCTTTTCTCATTAATCTATACATTTACATTATTCGATATTTTATGAAAATATTTTTAAAATATTTACGTCAATTTATTTACAGTTAGTATTCGATTTTTATATCTTTTTTTTTTTTATATTTATCTATTTAAACTGTTGATCCTGATGTAAGATTATTACATATATATTCATTTAGAAATTTTAAAATTTATCTCTCTGTATTGACACATATTTGTATTATTATGATAATTATCTCTTTAAAATGAGTCATTGACTTAAATCAATTAGATTTCAATATTTTTTTTTTAATTATTTTTATATATTTCCTAAATTTATATATATAATACTTTTTATGATAATATGTATGACATATAAAACCATATGTTTCGAATATTTTATTTCTAAATTTCTTTTGTTAATAAATAAATAAATATATATATATATATAATAATCTATCTGAATTGGTATTTAAATAGTATTAATTCTATTTAAAATATTTATCCCTTATAAATCAATATACATATCTGAAATCAATTTTTAATATAAATCTAATCATTTCTAATCTATTTTCAAAAATATTTCTTTTATTATTATAATTATCTTCATAATGATACATGAAAGATCAAATTAGATGGAAATATTTTTTGAATTATTATCTAAATTCATAGAATAATAATATCTTTCTAAACATTTTTACTTTTTAAACTATTATCAATAAAAATATTATATTCATAGATAATGTGATATATATATAAATAATAATAATAATAATAATAATAATAATAATAATAATAATAATAATAATAATAATAATAATAATAATAATAATAATAATAATAATAATAATAATAATAATTATCATTGTCAATGAGAATTACGTAGTATAAAAAAGATAATTAATTTGTTAATAGAAGGTCAATTTAATTCAACATTATTCTTCGTTCAGAAAGGAAGTTTAAACGAGCTATTCAAAATCTATAGACGACAGAATTATCTATGGCTATGTTTCGTACGGTCGAATAAACGATGGATTATAGTCGGAGAAAATTAGTTTTCCTCGATGTGTTCGTTCCATGTTTGTTCGTTGAATTTGGGAAAAGGTTGGGGAGTTAGGTAGCAGTAGCAGCATAAACAGTAAAACCAGTAGTATCAGTAAATAGCAACCAGATAGACCAGGGGTGAATCTTCAAGTAAGCTTAGGATGGCACGATTTCTCTTACGTGAATATAAAAATACAATGGCGGATGCGCAGGCGAATTATTATTTTAGATCTCAGTTTCGATCGAACGGCCTTCCAATTTTCGACCTCGTAAAATATTACCTTCAACGACGAACTCGAACATGTGTTTATATCGATTACTCGATGCATATATGTTAACGTATCTCTATGTGTATATACAGGTATGTGTATATGTATGTGTAAATTTCACATATGTTTTACCATCTGCCTACTATTTCCTATTTTTTTTCCCTTCCTTTTTCTTCTTTTTTCCTCTTTCTTTTGTTGTTTCAATGAAAGATTGAATAAAATATATACATTGTTTCGTTGCAATATTTATTTTAAATTAGGATCATTTCTTATGTTATTCTTTCTTCTTTTTTTTTTTTCTTTTTTAATTCTGACAATTTGAGATAAAATTACAATAGCAAAAAAATGCTCGTATAAAAGAAAAAAAAAAAAAAGAATTCCATAATTTTGTCTATAATAATTTTCTGCAAATTTTTCTAACGCACGAACGATTAATTTCTATATGATAATTAATTTTTTTACTTCAAAAATTAATTGTCATCGTCTTTAAAAATAAAAGAGACAAGAAAAAAATATTGACGGACGATTGAAACAGAACTAAAAAAGAAAAAAAAAAAAAAAAAAAAAAGAAAAAAAAAGAAAAGAAAAGAAAGGGTGACGTTAAAAACATCTGCGAAAAATCAAAAAGAAGGAGTGACTTAGAAATCGATAGGGGCCTATCATCTTCCATCAAGTTTTTCTTTAAATAGTTTATCGTTTTCTATCGGATTACCTAACCAAAATTATGCGAGCGGAAATATGATGCTGTCAGTTTGAAATCCTCTCTCTCTCTCTCTCTCTCTCTCTCTCTGCCATTTTGCAAATCTCACGCCTCGTTTGTCACGAAAGATATTCGTGGAAATGGAAGCCAGAACTCAAATGACTCTTCTTCCCTTTATCACTCTATCTTCCTTTGTTCTCTATTGGTCAATGTTATAAAAAGATTTTGCAAGATCCTTCTCGAATGAATGGAAACTTAGCTAAACGATCTTTCTAATTTAAAAGGTCTTCATTTATATATAAAAAAAAAAAAAAAAAATCATGTTTTTTTTGAACATTTTTTTTTTTTGAACGTTTTTAAAGCAAAAGAATTAATTATGTGAGTATCATTACAAATAATATTGAAAGATATGTTCTTTTAAAAGGTAACCGATACTTCTAAACAAATTAGAATTTAAAAGATTTTAAAACGTTCGAGGATGTTTTTCTATTTTTTTTCTCTTTTTTCTCTTTCTTTCCTTAAAAAAATTATAAATTTAATAGTACTTGTATTTTTGATAATTATACTTAAATATTTAATAAAGAATTTCATAAAAAAAAAAAATTTTAACTTGATCTTTGTAGGATGTCACAAAGGTTATCGTAAAGTTAAATAATTATCACTATAACGTGTTCTCCCTTGACACCATACATATCATTCATCTGAAATATCTTTTACTATACTGAAGGAAATAATCGCGTGTATATATTTAAACTGAATATATTACATAATAATTAATATTTTATAATATTTATATTAAATACTACCATATTAAATGAGTATAAGAAACGCACGAATTTTTTTATTTTAGTTATACTATTTGATAACTTGTACTTTTCTTGATTATTTATGTACATAATTAATATATATAATTAAAATCAATCGACTAATTAAATAATAATAATAATAATAATAATAATAATAACAACAATAATAATAATAATCAAAAATAATAATAATCATAATAATAATAATAATGATAATTATACACCGACACGCTCTGATAAAAAGTAATTAAGGTGCAAAAAAAACTAATTTGAACTTTTTCTTTTATAAGCATAACTATATTTTCCTACAATGAAATCTAGTCCAATTTTCTAGAATAATTATTTCCTTAAGAGGAGGTTCACGATATTTTATATAAATTAATAATGAATCCCTATTACAAAGTGCATAACTTTAAACGCGTTTATCTCGTAAAGTCATTTAAACGCATTGATCTTTTTTTATCAGAGCACATACAAAAATGAAAATGTTTATAATAAATTAGAAGAAAATTACGATTTTTTAATTACACAATATTAATATAATTTGCACTTTAAAAAAAATTATTATATAATTTTAATTTTAAATTATAATATATATATATATATATATATATATATTTTTGTTTAATCGAAGTAATAAAATTTTTATCATTTATAAAATATAATCGTTTTTAAATATGATTAAGCATGTAAAACAAATTATTCTCAGTTTTATATCAAATCGATAGTAAACGTATAATAAATGAACTCTAGGCAATTATACTTGTAAAATAATATACATAAGGTACAACAGTAAGCCATATAAAAGGATTAAAATTAAAACATTAAGTAAAACGAGAGAAAGAGAGAGAGAGAAAGAGAGATCGTTGTTGTGGCAAAAGATTAATATTGCCTGCTTGTTACTCTCACTATAGAGATATATTACAAGCGATTACATCGAATTTGTAGTAACATACATAGTTACATTACTCTCTCTCTCTCTTTCTTTCTTTCTCTCTCTCTCTCTCTCTCTCTCTCTCTCTCTCTCTCTCTCTCTCTCTCTCTCTCTCTCTCGTTCACTTTTTCCCCTGCATTGTATGTCTCTATACGACAGTATAAAAAGAGTCTAAATATACGAGATTCAAGAGATACGTATTCGAAATATAAATCAAGTGGCCATCTTGCCTACGAAAAGTTATTCGAAGAAAAGCTGTTTCCACGACTTACAAATCGTCTGACTCGTCCGTCCATTCTACATGATAGTAAATAGATACGAAGCTGATCGAGAATTCTGATAACTGTCATCTAAGATAAAAGAATATTTATAGATCGCTCGAAGAAACTTCCTTACAATTTACGAAAGATTTATGGCCCATATTCCTCCCTCTATCCAACATTTTTAATAATAACAAGATATATATAGTAAAAAAGAAAGTAATAATAATAATAATAATAATAATAATAATAATAATAATAATAATAATAATAATACAGTAAAATGTATCTAAGAATGCAAGAATTCTATTAATAATTAATATTGCGATTGATAATAACAACGATTGATAATAAATCTATTATATAAAAAGAATAATAATACCATTACCAAGAGAAATAAAATAATAAAATATATCTAGAAGAAAAAAAAAATAAAGAAAGAAAGAAAAAGAAGTAATACCAATGATATCACTTACGAATATATAAATGATGCGTCGAATAAAATACGTGTGTGATAATAATAAGAAAGAAATCAACTTACCAATGGCGCACAATCACGTGGTTGTTCCCCTTCGGGTAAAGTAGTGATAAGAAAGAGAACAGGACTAGTGACAAGTAGACTGGTAACGAGTAACATGGCGAAGGTGAGCAAAGCCTTATGTACGGCTTTACTTTTTCTAAGCCAATAACACGGAACACAGCAAATCCAAGTTCCTTGTTGTGCTGGTCTTTCAACATGTAGCATAGGTTCGTCTTGAAGGGCTTGAACTTCTTCAGGTGAGGCAGTAGTACCAGTGGTACCACCTCCACCAGTCCCCGGCCCCCCACCACCAGTTTGCTGAACGTGCCCATGCGTCTGGGTCCCAGCTAGTGGGCCAGTTCCACCTCCTCCTCCTCCTCCCCCACCACCACCACCCCCGCCGCTTCCTGGAGCGCACAAAGTGCGAGGACTCAATGGCAATCTCACGCTTGCCTCTCTCGATCTTTCAAATCGACCACTATCTCGTCCACTTCTGGTACTTCCTAATCCACTACCAATACCACCACCACCACCACCACCACCACCACTACCACTACCAACACTACCTACACCACCAGTACTATTATTATTACTATTATTTCCAACGCCACTACCACCTACACCACCCCCGCCACGGGCCCCACGGCCCCCGTAACCTCGGCTCACCGTGCACAGAGCCACATTTGCCGGGTTCCTGAGAACCTTCCCTCAATATCGTCGTCCCTCGATAACTTAGGATCGACACCCGCCACGTTTTCGATAGATCAGCTACGCTGATCCAACGAATATCATTGGCTTCCTTCGTCTAAAGCATTTTTCCTTCGATTCTCTTTTAATCTCGTGGTAAGTTCTGCAATAATAATTTTTTATTTGTTAGATCGTTTCCTTTTTTCTTTTTTTTTTTTTTTTTTTTTTTTTTTTTTTTTATTTACTAAATCATCCGAAAATTGAGTACCGATTTTCTTCCGATATTTTCAAGACACAACAATGAAGTTTCAATTTCAAATTAAATTTTGAAATAAAATAAATTTATAAGCGAACTTCGTCAAATGTCTCGTTTCAAATTAATATACGTTTCTAATATCGTTAGAATGTACCAGACATATTCTGATGAATACATGAGACAAGAGAACCGGCACAAACTTTACAGACAATATTTGCAATATGTCCATACTACATTCGTAATATTATTTTTTTTTTGTTTTTTTTTTTTTCATAAAAAAATTTATAATTTAGAAAAAATCGATAATCTTAATGAAAGATCTTTCATAAATAATAAACATCAAAATTAAATTTTATATAAAACGTTAATGTCACATAAGTCTATCGAAAAATTCCGTCTTAATTATGTTTAAATAAATAAATTATTCGTTAAAAATAAAACAGAAAAAAACTTTCTCGTTAGAACGTAATAATATCATATGAATAAATTTAATTATTAATTCTTGCAATTTTGCAATTTTATGTACCGAAGTTCCTTAACAATCTTTAATATTATATTTCCACCTATTATAATATACTTTTTAATATTAAATATATTCATATTCGCCTCAATGCTCATTGATAAATGTAGGTTACTAATTGTGATAGAATAATCGTATAAA